>NC_073402.1:8404522-8474522 GCF_028641065.1 Leucoraja erinaceus | reverse complement strand
CTCCCCTCCCCCCTCTCCTCCCCCTCCTCTCTCCCTTCCCTCTCTCCCCTTAGCCCTTCTCTCTATCCCCCCTCCTCACCCCTCTCTCCATCCCCCTCTCTCCTCTCCCTCCCTCCCCCCCCTCCTCTCCTCTCTCCCCTTTCCTCCTCTCCCCCCCTCCTCTCCTCTTCCCCCTCTCCTCCCCCTCCTCCCCTCTACCCCCCTCTCTCTGATCTCCTCTCCCCTCTTCCTCTCCTCTACCCCCTCCTCCTCTCCCCCTCTCTCCTCTCTCCCCCTCTTTTCCTCTCCGCTCCCGGCTCCCCCACCATTCCTCCCTAAACCTCCTCCCCCTCCACACACCCTTACCCCCTTTCCCCCACCCTCCTCCCCTCCCTGCTCCCCACCTCCCCCTCCCCCTCTCTCTCAGCATCACCCCTCTCTCTCCCCCTCTCAACCCCCCCCCCTCCCCCTCTCCTCCCCCCCTTCTCTCCCCCCTTTCCCCCTCTGTCCCGTCCTCCCCCCTCTCTCCCCTCCTCCCCTCCCCTCCCCCACACTCCCACCCTCCCCTAAACCCCCCTCCACTCCACACCCCACCCTCTTCCCTCCACCCTCCCTCCCCCTCCCTGCTCCCCACCTCACCCCCCTCTCCAGCACCCCCCCCCCTCTCTCTCCCCCTCACTCTCACCCTCTCTCTCTCCTCCCCACCTTTCCCCCTCACCCACCCTCCCTCTCTTATCCTCCTCTCCATCCCTCTTGCCCCTCTCTCTGTGTCTCTGTCTCTCTCTCTGCCTCTGCCCCTTCTCTCTCTGCCCTCAATCTCTACCCCTGACAATCCCTGACCGCCCCCACCCCCCCCCCTCTAGATGTGACTGCGTTGGGGGCTATGCGTCAGTAGATAGGGTGGTTATGGGGTAAAAGGAGCAAATTAATAATATTAATATAATATCAAGGGGGTAATTAGCGTGAGTGCGGGGTTGGGGGATAGCTAGTGTGTGTGACGCTGCGTGCCGCCTCCTTCCCCCCCCCCCACAACCGCATGTTGGGGGAACAGACCCAACGGGTCTGCACTTGGTCTAGTATATTACTAAAAGTCTGATCTTGACTGCTTTTGGCCATCTCTGCTGCGATTTCCGAGTGAACGCCGCCACCTACGGCACTTGGTCTAGTGGGTCCTAAATGTTGGCAGCTGAAACACTTGGCTGTTCTAATACCACACCCCTGTGCAAGCTATGATGCTGATTGCAACCGAAGGAAGTGGTGTCAACTGTGAATGTTACCACTAGTTTTGCACCCTTGGCCTTTACTACATTCAAAATGAATCCCTGTCAGTCACTGATGTGCATTCAATTGTTGGAGCGATTCAGAAATTGACACCGCATAGTAAAATGGTTTATTCTTGAGTTCAACTGATGCATCAGAACAACCAGGGGTCTCCTGAAGAAGGGTTTCGACCCGAAACGTCACCCATTCCTTCTCTCCAGAGATGCTGCCTGTCCCAGCTTTATGTGTCTATCTTCGATCTCCTGGATGTTTCTGTCTGACTTACAGACTTGTTACAACTGTTATCCCGTTTCATAGTTCACGGCCTCACATGTGCCAATCCTGTCTGTATACGTAGTGTAATCCCATTTTCTGTCTCGTGCTCCGTGTGCTACTTACATTTTTACCTTATAATGTACAACAATGAGCTGCCTTCCTAAAGTCTGCAAGCTAATTCCGGTGCGGTGTATGATTAATCATACCTTGTAGTATGTGCATGAAAACTGTTCCATCCAGTATTCTGTTATTAGTCAGTTGCTAACCACAAGGGTTTAAGAACATCCGTTATAGCAAGGACAAGAAAATCAGACCTTTGGCAACAATGCTTTTGCAAAACCTTCCTAGCTGTACTATTCCCTATCCCAATTATATTATTCCCCTATTGAACACCCCTCACTATCCTAACAACGGGAATGATTTTTGGATGCCATTTCCATTAACACAGACATTTGCCAAGTTTGAATGCCGGATTGCTGTGCTCGACATCTTTGTTTAATAAGGAACAGCAGATGCTGGAAAATCGAAGGTACACAAAAATGCTGGAGAAACTCAGCGGGTGCTGCAGCATCTATGGAGCGAAGGAAATAGGCAACGTTTCGGGCCGAAACGTTGCCTATTTCCTTCGCTCCATAGATTCTGCTGCACCCGCTGAGTTTCTCCAGCATTTTTGTGATCTACATGTTTGGAAGCATTCATTGGTTAGTCCACGGGGAAACCATAATGTAAGTCATGATCCAAAAAGGTGCAAAAACAAGGTTGTCGTCTCATGAGAAACGTGCCGACTAATTGTTGCACTCCTTCTCTGACTGTTTGATCCAGGCTTGCAGTTTCCAGCCACGTCTCATGGTCTAAGATAGGGGTGGGGAACCTGCGGCCTTAAGGCTGCATGCGGCCTTCTAGGCCATTAAGTGCGGCCTTTTGAATGAATCCAAATTTTGTAGAACAAATCCTTTTATTTTTATTAGTATGTTTTTGTACGTCTTTTATTATTTTAATTTTAATATTAAAATGAATGTATTTAAAATACCAAAGAGTAAAAGAAGATTCAGGGAAATAATCTGCGCTGACTGACGGCCACAATTATAACATTAGTAAGTCATGAGGGCTATTTTAACAAAATAATGTACATTTTGCAGTGTACATAATTGAAGTTTCTCGGATGCGGCCTTATTAGATTACTGCTAACTTAATGCGGCATTCGAACATGAAAAGGTTCCCCACCCCTGGTCTAGGATAAAATAATGGTCTGGTTTCTGTATAACTTTTTAAACAAGGCACCTTTGCTGATTTAAGAAGTTTTGCCAATTTACCATATGCTTCTAGTCCAAATTCCATCTGAAGTAATGTTTTATGATCACATTTTGGATTCTTGTGACATTATTTTCTTCAAACTCCAGCATGTTGCTTTTTTAAAGTTATCCAGTTATTCAATCTGTCCCATCTAAACATTCTTGGACCAACCACTTTGAAGCTACAACCAAGAGAGCACATCACCGCCTTTACTTCCTGAGAAAACTGAGGAAGATCGACATGTCTCCAATGAAATGTACCAACTTTTACAGGTGCTCTCTATCTGGGCTTGGTTTGACAATAGCTCTGCCGCAAGGGCCTGCCCCACTGCGGGGACCTAATTCGCAACTTTAGAAGAGTTTACCCTCGATTCATACTCGCAGCATGGTCGACACGAGGTCCTTGGAATTATTTGTAACTCTCCTTCATGCTCGAGAGTGGTCACCGCGTACTCGAGGCCTCAGCTAGGTCGGGGCATATTTATCAACATGTTGAAAAATGCCTGACAGTAAAAAAAGGTCGCCATGGAAAAAAATTGATATTTTTTTACTCGTAGGTTTAGTCGAAGGTAGGTCATAGTAGGTCGTAATGCTATCGTAGGTAATCAAAGGTCGTCGAAGGTAATAGATCCTTGAGGAAAAAAAAGGTGAGTAGGAAAAAAAGGTAATGTAAACAGCAGCACGTGACGCCCTGTCATTCCAGGCCATGTTCATTCATAGCTGGAGAGTTTTTTGGTGGAGACACTTGTTTAGAGATGGCATCAAAAAGGCAGCAGCGTGGGGACAGGGCACAACCCCCATGCAGGTGTTGCCCACCCAGGAGGAGCAGTGGCAGGAGGAGATGCCACAGGAGGTGAGAGTGCAGGAGGAGGTAGCCCTGCGTGAGAGCTCCCTGGAGGAGGAGGAGACCTGGGAGGTAGGCAATGTCCCCACCACCATCCCACCCTTCACTGCCTCATTTGAAGGCAGCAAAACAGCCCCATCTGCTGTGTCTGACACAGCATCGGAGGCAGATGTCCCATTGGTAGTGAGGGAGGGCTGGGGGAAGGTTATGCCCTCTACCTTCACCAGGCAGCTGGAAGGAGACCTTGTGGAATAGTTCCAACAGAATACCATCCTGTACGATAAAGAAAACGAGTACAGGGACAAGAAGCGCAGATTGTTCGAGGAAAAGGTGAAGGAGTGTCCTGACTGCACTTGTGACTAACTGCTTATTTTTTAACTTCAGTAGCTCAACCATTTTCTTTTAGCCATGATTACAATTTGGACAGGTTCATTTTGATGTAAAAGTTCATAGTCTTTCCTGCAATAACCCTTTAGATCTATGTAATTCTCTAGCAGGCAATCAAGTTGTTAATGATATTCTGCAGCACCTTTTCCATTCTCTTGCAGACACCTTTCACAGGTTATGTGTTTGAAGTTCAAATCTTGTCTCCAAAAGCTCCTGCATTAAATATGCGTGAAGGCTGGCAATGAGCACATGTTATATTTGTTTTAAAGTTCCTACCTTGTTTACCTTCTGTACTTCTTCTATTCTCTTCCTTGCAGGTTGGCAATTAACACAGGCCTCAATGGTTTTTAAGTGCATGGTTGTTTACCTTCTGCAGCAGTTAATCCATTCTCTTGGAAGACATGCAGGCAGCTTTCAGAGGTCATTTTAACACTCATTTTTTAACATTTTATACAGATGATCAGCTCAGTCAATGGTTTAAAAACCAGAGGACAATCTTTGGTAAACTGACAAATGGGCGCCAAATCTGGGGCTGCTGGGACCAAATTAACCAAGAGGCAGGAGTGGATCCATGAAAAGTGGGGTTTCATGACATCGCACATTGTGCGAGTGAAGAGCAGAGAGAGCGGCAAGGAGGTCATTCTTAAAACATAGTAAGTCTGATGTTGTTGACACATTGTAAAACAAATTTTATTTCTTCCAGTTTCGACCGTTGGATCAACTGCCCAGTGCACCTGGTGCAGAGGTGGAAGATCCACAAGATCAGCGATGACCCCCTCCAGCAGTTACCAGGACTCCCAAGAGGAGGATTCACATGGCAGCTAGAGCGGAGACTCCTCACCAGTGACAATGAAGACACAGACGGCCAGAAAGAACAGTTCAGGATTGTAAGTCCATAGTATAAAAAAATCTGCACATTTAACTTCTCATTCATCAATGCATCCATCCACCATTGTGCTGCATACATGGCTATTTATGTTTTAGCTCATTGAACAGGTAAAAGAGGCCATAAAAATGTTAGAAGGTGAACGCAAGGCCAACACACCGCAGGAGGAGTATGTCCTCAAAATGACAGATTTTGTTACCTCAATGGTTAACAGTAAACCTTCAGAAGACACGATATCTTTCACGAGAGTACTTCTGAATCATGCCAATAAGGTCGATAGGTCATTTCATTTCTCTGTCATTCTGTGATCGTTTGGCTGCAAAATCTGTCCTTAAAATTAATTTCTTAGGCAAGGCCAACACACCGCAGGAGGAGTATGTCCTCAAAATGACAGATTTTGTTACCTCAATGGTTAACAGTAAACCTTCAGAAGACACGATATCTTTCACGAGAGTACTTCTGAATCATGCCAATAAGGTCGATAGGTCATTTCATTTCTCTGTCATTCTGTGATCGTTTGGCTGCAAAATCTGTCCTTAAAATTAATTTCTTAGATGAGATAATCACAATGATTTCATGTGTGTTGGAGTTTGTGCAGCCGATGCCACAAGTGGGACGTGAACAGGTGGCACCATGTCACATATTTCCAATGGCGCATCTGTCATATTATTCTGAGTAGTTCAAGAGTTCAAGATCAAGAGAGTTCAAGAGAGTTTATTGTCATGTGTCCCTGATAGGACAATAAAATTCTTGCTTTGCTTCAGCACACCAGAACATAGTAGGCACGAATACAGAACAGACCAGTGTGTCCATATACTATTGTATAAATATATACACACACGAATAAATAAACTGATCAAGTGCAAATAAACAGATTATGGGCCATTAATGTTTAGAGTTTTGTCCGAGCCGAGTTTAATAGCCTGATGGCTGTGGGGAAGTAGATATTTCTGAACCTGGACGTTGCAGTCTTCAGGCTCCTGTACCTTCTACCTGAGGGTAGTGGGTAGATGAGTGTATGGTCCGAATGGTGTGGGTCTTTGATGATATTGCCAGCCTTTTTGAGGCAGCGACTGTGGTAAATCCCCTCGATGGAAGCCGATGATGGACTGGGCAGTGTTTACTACTTTTTGTAGTCTTTTCCGCTCAAGGGCGCTCAAGTTTCCGAACCAAGCCACAATGCAACCGGTCAGCATGCTCTCTACTTTGCACCTGTAGAAGTTAGAGAGAATCCTCCTTGACATACCGACTCTCCGTAATCTTCACAGGAAGTAGAGGCGCTGATGTGATTTCTTTATGATTGCAACAGTGTTCTCGGACCAGGAAAGATCTTCAGAGATGTGCACACCCAAGAATTTGTAGCTCTCGACCCTTTCCACCATCGACCCATTAATATAAATGGGACTGTGGGTCCCCATCCTACCCCTTCCAAAGTCCACAATCAGTTCCTTGGTTTTGCTGGTGTTGAGGGCCAGGTTATTGTGCTGGCACCATTTGGTTTGTTGGTTGATCTCACTTCTGTACTCTGACTCGTCCCCATCAGTGATACATCCCACAACAGTGATATCGTCAGCGAACTTGATGATGGAGTTCGCACTATGACCGATTACACAGTCATGAGTATAGAGTGAGTACAGCAGGGGGCTGAGCACGCAGCCTTGAGGTGCTCCCGTGCTGATTCTTATCGAGGCTGACACATTTCCACCAATATGAACAGACGGTGACCTGTGAATGAGGAAGTCGAGGATCCAGTTGCAGAGGGATGCGCAGAGACCCAGATCTGCGAGTTTGGTAACCAGTTTGGAGGGGATGATTGTGTTAAATGCCGAGCTTTAATCAATGAACAATAGCCTGACATATGAGTTTTTGTTGTCCAAGTGGTCCAGTGCGGAGTGGACAGCCAGCGATATCGCATCCACCGTTGATCTGTTGTGGCAGTATGCGAACTGCAGTGGGTCCAGGTTTTTTGTCGAGGTAGGAGTTGATTTGCTCCATGATCAACCTCTCAAAGCACTTCATCACCACCGGCGTTAGTGTCACTGATCGATAGTCATTGAGGCACGTCACCTTACTCTTCTTGGGCACCGGTATAATTGATGCCCTTTTAAAGCAGGTATCAAATATATAATAAACGCTTTGATGTTTGCAGTCCTTTGTCACAGTTAGGTCGGGAAGCGGTAGAGACGAGGGACGTAAAGCGGTGCTCCGACCAGTCAGAGGCCATGCTGCAAGATGCACTGAGTGATGTTGACTGGAATATGTTCGAAGCAAGTTCCAGTGACGTCAGTGAGTTCGCGGAAGCAGTCACGGACTTCATCGCAACAATAACCGACAACATCGTCCCCACGGTAAGGGTAAGCACCTTTCCGAACCAAAAACAGGTAGACAGGTCTGTTCATGTGGCCCTGAATGCTCGCACCGCTGCCTACAACTCGGGCCTGGCATCAGGAAACATGGACGTCTACAAGGCAGAGTCCTACCGCCTGCGCAGGGCGGTGAAGGACGCAAAGAGAAGGTACAGAGACAAGATGGAGTTACAGATGGAGCAGCAGGACACCAGAAGCCTGTGGCAGGGGTTACGGATTGTAACCAACTACCGGAGCACCCCTCCCTCATCCGCAAGTGCTGGCACCTCCCTAGCTGACGACCTGAACTCCTTTTACGCTCGTTTCGAGAGGGGCAACACCACCCCAGGTCTGCCGACTATCGACAATACCGCCAGCGGGCTGTCTACCGAAGCTGAAGGGAGGAATGTGCACACATTCTCGCTGTCCGAGCACGACGTGAGGAGGGCTCTGACACGGGTGAACACGAGAAAAGCTGCAGGCCCCGATGGCATCTCGGGGCGAGTACTCAAGTCCTGTGCTACGCAGCTAGCTCCAGTGCTCACTACATTATTCAACCTCTCCCTGGACAAGTCCGTGGTCCCTGCCTGCTTCAAAAAATCCATCATTGTACCGGTACCAAAATATGCCTCCCCAGCCTGCCTGAATGACTACCGTCCGGTGGCCCTTACCTCGGTGGTCATGAAATGCTTTGAGAGGCTGGTGAAGAATCACATCTGCGCCTTCCTCCCTCGCAACATGGACCCGTTGCAGTTTGCATATCGTCCGAACAAGTCCACGGCCGATGCGGTCTCCCAGGTCTTGCACACCGCTCTCTCCCATCTGGACAGCCAGAAGGGGGGCTACGTGAGGATGCTGTTCATAGACTACAGTTCAGCCTTCAACACGATAGTAAAAACAATCATTAAAATGGCCAGGGCAGCTGATTTGAGTGGCCAGTGCCAGAGTTATTAAAATGTCAGTGCAAAGCCGAGGAATCAGGTGACTGTGAGTACAGAGTGATCAGCCCAGCACATCACAATCCACCCCGCCCCCGCCCCCCCACTATTCTACACCTCGTGTTGCCTCTACAACCAACATGATAAAGGACTATTTGCAACCCACTCATTCCCTCTCTCTCCCCTCTCCCGTCGTGCAGAAGATAAAAAAGCTGCAAGCTCACACTGAACTCCGGAATAGCTTTTGCCCCACTGTTACCAGATTACTGAACGGTGCTCCAATGAGCTAAGGGTGTAATCCCAATCTCCCAACCTACCTCATTGTGGCCTTTGCCCTTTGCTTAACTGCAATCCTCTTTAATTGCAATGCTATAATGTTGAACCACTACATTCCACACTGGTATTTTTCTCTCTGCACAATCTGTTGTAATTGTGTTTGGCATGAAGTGGATTCACTAGATTTGACTGGAGAGGACACAAACAAAGTTTTTTAGTGTATCAATAATAATAAACCAATATCAATATCAATTTGCACACAAGAAACTGCAGATGCTGGTTTACAAAAGAAGACACAAAGTGCTGGAGTAACTCAGCAGGTCAGGCAGTATCTCTGGGGAACATAGATAACTGATGTTTCAGGTCTGGCCCCTTCTTCACCCAAAACGTGACCTATCCATGGCCTCCAGAGCTGCTGCCTGACTCGCTGAGTTAAAGGCCCGTCCCACTCTCACGACCTAATTCACGACCTCCGCCGAGTTTGCCCTTGACTCATACTCGCAGCATGGCCGTCACGAGGTCATATGATGTCGTAGGAGGTCGTAGGTAGGTCGTAGCAGGTCGTGATGTTAGTCGTAGGTACTCGTGGCATCAAGTAGGTCGGGGCGTTTTTCTAGCATGATGAGAAATGTCCACGAGTAGAAAAGGCCGTGAATTCGGTCGTGAAAGTGGGACAGGCCCTTTACTACGCATTTTGTATCTTTTTTTGTAAAAGAGAGCAGTGATTTACACTGATAAATACTAGCATTGATCAACAAGATGAAGTGCTCGATAAAACATTGTGTACACCAAAAGTCACTTTCATTTTCCAGAAGATGTTACAACTGTAACGACAGCTAGAAATAAAGTGTATTTCAAATTATACAGCTGATAACTCATGATGAGAACAAGCTATCATCTTAAACTGATCTTTCTACTCTGACTGGTTTACTACCCTGTTTCTACTCTGACAGGTTTGCTAAAAATAAAGCATGTTTCCCCAAAGGTTAAAATAAGCATTGTTTAATCGAACAAATAGTGGTGGAGAGGAGGAGGATATAAAATGACGAACCCTTTGAAGCAGGTGTTACTTAGAGTCTTACATACTTTAAAAACAGATCATTCAAGCAAGGAAATGTGGAAGTGAGAACGAATGTGCTTTTGAGAACGCCCAACAGAAATGTCCAAACTATCTGTTTCTGCTGAATTACTAAATGAATGTTAACACACACTGTTGCTGCCAAATGAAAATGAAACAGAATTAATATGAACTAATAGTGCGAACAGGATTACTATTAAACGTTAGGCCAACAAAAGTTACGATGGATTAAAATATAAAAGAATATTAGTACAGGAGGGTCAGGAATAAGCGGCTGAGATTAAATGAATCCTTGGAGGAGTATAATGGATGGAGTACACTTACAAATGTTATCAGGGGGCTAAAAAAGGGATATGAGATGCCTTTGACAGAGAAGATTAAGCAAAATCCAAAGAGTTGTTATTTATGTTAAAGGAAGAAGAATGACAAAGGGGGAATTGTGTCTATATAACCATATAACCATATAACAATTACAGCACAGAAACAGGCCATCTCGGCCCTACAAGTCCGTGCCGAACAACTTTTTTTCCCCTTAGTCCCACCTGCCTGCACTCATACCATAACCCTCCATTCCCTTCTCATCCATATGCCTATCCAATTTATTTTTAAATGATACCAACGAACCTGCCTCCACCACTTCCACTGGAAGCTCATTCCACACCGCTACCACTCTCTAAGTAAAGAAGTTCCCCCTCATGTTACCCCTAAACGTCTGTCCCTTAATTCTGAAGTCATGTCCTCTTGTTTGAATCTTCCCTATTCTCAAAGGGAAAAGCTTGTCCACATCAACTCTGTCTATCCCTCTCATCATTTTAAAGACCTCTATCAAGTCCCCCCTTAACCTTCTGCGCTCCAGAGAATAGAGACCTAACTTATTCAACCTATCTCTGTAACTTAGTTGTTGAAACCCAGGCAACATTCTAGTAAATCTCCTCTGTACTCTCTCTATTTTGTAGACATCCTTCCTATAATTGGGCGACCAAAATTGTACACCATACTCCAGATTTGGTCTCACCAATGCCTTGTACAATTTTAACATTACATCCCAGCTTCTATACTCAATGCTCTGATTTATAAAGGCTAGCATACCAAAAGCTTTCTTTACCACCCTATCTATATGAGATTCCACCTTCAAGGAACTATGCACGGTTATTCCCAGATCCCTCTGTTCAACTGTATCCTTCAATTCCCTACCTATAGGTATAGACATACATCTATAGTTAATGTGAAAATCCACAGACCAATTAGCCTGACATCCGTGGTATGTAAGTTATAGGGAGGTATTCTGAGTAAAGAGATATATGTGTATTTGGAAAGACAAGGGCTGATTAGTGGTAGCCAGCATGGCTTTGTGCGTAGGACCGTTTCTCATGAGTTTATTTTGTTTTGAGGAAGGAACTAAGAAGGTTGCTGCCCTGCCCACAGTATATTGCTTTGCTTTGCAATAAGACCCATGTTCCTCTTTTAAGTAGCGATTATTGTTATCTCACAGAAGGCTGATTTTCCTAGAGGAAGAATCAGAAGGCTGTTCAGGTCACTAATGGAGAAACAGAACCATGCAGAATGTGTGTGGAAGTAATTAACTTGGAGGGAAATGAAAGGAAAAGGAAAAGTGGAGACTTTGAGGTTTGCTTCAAGGGACCTTATTGCACGATATCACGGAGAGATGGCCACAGTTAACCGCTCACCAGTTCTCTGACTCCACCGCAGAATTAGCCGACAGTTATACTATGCAGTAAACAACTTTTATCTTTTGTTAGATACAACTATACAAAAATATTCTTCATCCTTGGCTAAAGTTTTTCCTATAACTACCATCCATTTCATTAGTCATAATATACTTTGTATTTATGTTATGTTATCTTATTCAACAACAGATGGTTAATACGTCAAACATAATACCAGGGTATTGTGACTTTATTCTATCTCACCTTCCAAGCAGACCATGCCACAGCCCCCTCTCCGAGCCAATCATAAGCCCCCATTTACAGCAACGTTTTTATGCTACTAGTGGTAGGGAACGCGGGGGGTTTACCCAGCTCGACATTCCATCTATTATTGTAATCCGGCATTCTGTAACTTCCCACTGAGAAAACAGGCTTCCTTACCTCTGTCCTAATGTTGGTATGTTTTCATTCACCATTCTACGCATTCCCAGACAAGAGGTAATGCGTCTAAAATCGAATTTTGCCAATTCTCACAATCCTCTTCTGCGCCTGGTCAACGAGAGATGCCATTTGCCACATCCACCCACCCTTTCGTTACCTTGTTCAATCCCGGTCAAAATTACGTAAGAAAGGATTGTAATTGTTTCTTCCACAATGTGACTTCTCTAGGTAGCACACCCTTGCCCATTCTGTCACTGGTTTCGAGATGTATGTCATTTCTTTTTATATTTTCAATTATATTTCTGCTACTTTCTTAATCTGGTCTGCCTGATCTTTTTGATTTACTAAAAACAGAATGCAATTTCCCACAGCTTTACATCAGCATCAGTTACCATTTGGATAAGTGACCTGATGCATTTACTAATGTACTGCCAGATGCCCTCCTGTGTTGTTGGTCTCCGGAGTTCAGGCACATTCAGTAGAGACTAGGATATCACACAGTTATAAAGCATCTTCCTCATGGGCAAGGTCTTCAATGAAGTTTATTTTTACCATGAAGAAAGACATGAAAACTAGAGAATGTGGGATATTTCAGGTCTGGTCAGATGGATGGATGGACACAACCACATGTAGCCATAGTTCGCAACCAAATAACTAGATCAGAAAAATAGATAAGAAAATAGTCAATATGTAATAAAAAAGGAAAGAATAAAGAAATAATTGATGTGTATTTATAGCTGGGAAAGATGGCAAGACAATTGTTGCAGCGTTTCTCAAAACTAATGAAATAACAATGCAGTGTAGTTTCTGCTGTGACATCGGAATGGAGATAGAAATCACTGCCGATCCTCTGATTCTGAGATTTCGGCCAGGATGGACTCCAATATTCTTTATTAGATTAGATTAGATAGCCTTTATTGTCATTCAGACCGAAGTCTGAACGAAATTGCAGCAATCATACATATAATACAATAAAAACAACAATAAACACATATTAACATCCACCACAGTTAGTCCACCCAGCATCTCCTCACTGTGATTGAGGCAAAAGTCTTAGGTCTGCAGTCTCTTCCCTCCTCTTCTCCCTCACAGCATTCTTGGATAGTTTAGTTCAGCTTAGTTTCATTTAATTTAGAGGTACATCATGAAAACAGGCCATTTGGCCCACCTATTCCACGCCGAACAGCGATTACCCGTACACTAGTTCTATCCCACACACCAGGGACAATTTACAGAGGCCGATTAAACTACGAACCTGTTCCTCTTTGGAATGTGGGAGGAAACCGGAGCACCTGGGGAAAACCCACGCAGTCACAGGGAGAACGTGCAAACTCCGTACAGGCAGCACTCGTGGTTAGGATCGATCCTAGGTCTCTGACGCTGCAAGGCAGCAACTCTACTGCTGCGCCTCTGTGCTGCCCTTGGATTTTACACATTTACTTGCTAAAACACATAAACACATATGTATCTGTTATACGCACTTATTTTCCAAAGGTTATCCCATCATTTGCTGACATCCTCATATTCTGAGACTGAACAGTGCAGTGGTTAAGGCACAGGACTAGTAATCCAGACATCTGCACCAAAAAAATCGAATTCAAATTCCATCTCAGCATCTGTGAAATTTTAAATCAGTTCATGATTAAAAAACGCACATTTTTACGAAACTCATAAAACCACTCGATTACTGTAAAAATGCATTTAGTTCCCCAAAACACAACAGGGAAGTGGACCTGCTGCTCTTGCGTGGTTTGACCCTAATATGACTGTTGGCTCGCCAATGTAGTTCACTCTTAGATGGCTGAACAGGCTGCTGAGTTCAAAGGCAATGGATACTGGCCTTTCCAGTAACGCCTGGCCGTGGCAGATGGTTTGCAAAGCTCCGACTGGCAAAACAAAAAGCCGCATCTGTTTCAAAGTGTAGCCGCTTCATCTGTGCGACTACACAGTGGCACGGTGGTAGAGTTGCTGCTTTACAGAGCCGGAGACCTGGGTTCGATCCAGACAACGGGTTCTGTCTGTTCGGAGTTTGTATATTCTCCACGTGACCACATGGGTTTCCTCCCACACTCCAAAGACATACAGGTTTGTAGGTTAATTGGCTTGGTAAATTTTAAATTGTCCCTAGTGTGTGTAGGACAGTGTTGGTGTGTGGGGATCGCTGGTCGGCACGGACTCGATGGGCCAAAGGGCCTGTTTCCGTGGTGTATCTCTAAACTAAACTAAACTGAACTAAACTCAAGATAGACACAAAGTGCTGGTGTAACTCAGCGGGTCAGGCAGCATCTCTGGAGAAAAAAGATGGGTTACATTTCGGGTCGGAACCCTTCTTCAGACGGAAAGTAGATGGGAGGGAACTGGAGGTAAGAAAAGGCCGGAACAATACAGGAATGGTAACTCCTCTGTGCCCATCTGTGCAATCCCTTGTCACTGCTGCTCATTTAGTTAGATTATCTTCAGAAACTTATGGGGCTGTCCCACAGTACGAGCTAATTCAAGAGTTCTCATGCGTTACCTCAAGTTCAAGTTCAAGTGAGTTTATTGTCATGTGTCCCTGATAGGACAATGAAATTCTTGCTTTGCTTCAGCACACAGAACATAGTAGGCATTTACTCCAAAACAGATCAATGTGTCCATATATAATATAATATAAATATATACACACATGAATAAATAAAATGATAAAGTGCAAGGTAACAGATAATTGGTTATTGCGTAATCAAAACCTTGTCCTTAGCCAGGTTTAAGAGCCTGATGAGCTGTTGGGAGTAGCTATCAGGAACCTCCAGTTGTTGCAGTCTTCAGGCTCCTGTACCTTCTACCTGAAGGTAGCAGGGAGATGAGTGTGTGGCCAGGATGGTGTGGGTCTTTGATGATACTGCCAGCCTTTTTGAGGCAGCGACTGCGATAAATCCCCTCGATGGAAGGAAGGTCAGAGCCGATGATGGACTGGGCAGTGTTTACTACTTTTTGTAGTCTTTTCCTCTCCAGGGCGCTCAAGTTGCCGAACCAGGCCACGATGCAACCGGTCAGCATGCTCTCGACTGTGCACCTGTAGAAGTTAGAGAGAGTCCTCCTGGACAAACCGACTCTCCGTAATCTTCTCAGGAAGTAGAGGCGCTGATGAGCTTTCTTGATAATTGCATCAGTGTTCTCGGATCAGGAAAGACCTTCAGAGATGTGCACACCCAGGAATTTGAAGCTCTTGACCCTTTCAACCATCGACCCGTTGATATAAATGGCACTGTGGGTCCCCATCCTACCCCTTCCAAAGTCCACAATCAGTTCCTTGGTTTTGCTGGTGTTGAGGGCCAGGTTATTGCGCTGGTACCATATGGACAGTTGCTCGATCTCTCTTCTATACTCTGACTCATCCCCATCAGTGATACGTCCCACAACAGTGGTGTCGTCAGTGAACTTGATGATGGAGTTCGCACTGTGACCGGCTACGCAATCATGAGTATAAAGTGAGTACAGCAGGGGGCTGAGCATGCAGCCTTGAGGTGCTCCCGTGCTGATTGTTATCGAGGCTGACACATTTCCACCAATACGAACAGACTGTGGTCTGTGAATGAGGAAGTCGAGGATCCAATTGCAGAGGGATGCGCAGAAACCCAGTTCTGTGAGTTTGATAACCAGTTTGGAGGGGATGATTGTGTTAAATGCCGAGCTGTAATCGATGAATAACAGCCTGACATATGAGTTTTTGTTGTCCAAGTGGTCCAGTGCGGAGTGGAGGGCCAGCGAGATCGCATCCACCGATGATCTGTTGTGGCGGTACGCGAACTGCAGTGGGTCCAGGTTTTTGTTGAGGTAGGAGTTGATTTGCTCCATGATCAACCTCTCAAAGCAGTTCATCACCACCGGCGTTAGTGCCGCTGGTCGATAGTCATTAAGGCACGTCACCTTACTCTTCTTCGATTCGAACTCTGATTCGAACTCTGAGAATTACGGTAATAGCCGCTCGTAGGTACTCGGGGCTCTCGTGGACATTTTTCAACATGTTGGAAAATCTTCACGAGTCTTCCCGAGCTTACCGCGTTTCCCAAGTACCTGCCGTTAGCGTTACAAGCCGCTAAGAGACGCCCCGAGCTCCGACGTATCCGCTATGTACATTCTACGTGCTTACCACGAGTTTGATTTTTTTTTTAACTGGTGAGAGCTCTTGAATTCGCTCTTACAGTGGGACAGGGCCATTAGCAGTTTATTCATACAGTGAACTGTCTGCTACATTCTTTCCATTCTCGTTGGAAACATGTTTTAACTAGCAATTTTGAATGGCCAACATTTTTTTACCTTATTGCCAATTTTACTTTGTTGATTAAATTCAAACATGAACAGTAAATAAAGTATTTCCAATACAGCATCTTACTTGACCTTCGTGATGTACATAAGCTTGATGGTAAATGAAGTATAAACTCAGCAGGGTCAAAGGTTTCCTTCTCTATTCATAAGAAGATATGAAAAGTAATTTACGGAGACAGAACAAATGTGATTGTAAAAGAATCAAAGACAGGAGAAAATGATTTGCACACCAAGTGGTTGGAATGTAGAATCAAAAGGGGGCTGTGCATGCTTTAAATCAAAGGAGATATTACTTAACTATTTAGCTATGCATCAGCAACATAAAACACAAAGTACTGGAATAACTCAGTGGGTCAGGCAGTATCTCTGAATGGAATGGATAGGTGATGTTTCGAGTTGAGACCTAGTCTGAAGAAGTGTTCCGACCCAAAACATTGCCTATCAATTCACTCCACAGATGCTGCCTGACATGCTAAGTTACTCCAGTACTTTTTGTTTTGCTAGATTCTAGCATCTGCAGTTTCTTATGTCTCCATTAGCAACATGGATCTGTTGTGACTGTGGCTTGTAATCTACTCACCACCGCAAAATCATCAGAGTGGAAACAATGGCACAGTGGTAGAGCTGCTGCCTCATAGCACCAGAGACATGGGTGCAATCCTGACTATGATGTGTGGAGTTTGTGCATTCTCCCTATGACCGCATGGGTTTTCACTTGAGTATTCTGGTTTTCTCCCGCACTCCAAAGATATGAATGTTTGTAGGTTAATTGGCTTCTGTAAATTGCTCCTGGAGTGTGAGAAGTGAAAGTGAGATAACATAGAACAGGATGGTCAACGCAGACTCAGTGGGCCCAAGGGCCTGTGTCCATGCTGTATCTTTATATCTCTGAACTCAGAATGGGATTCATCTTGAAAAAATGTCCTGTATCGTTAATATTTTAGAACGGGAGACATAGAGGATGGATGCTAAAAGACAATGGGCCACTGTCTGAATTCCACACTTATGATTCCACTGTCGGAAGTGAATGCAATGTACTTCAGTCGAGGGGTCGGGTGTGGACTAATGTGAGGAGGAATATAGACCCCTCCACATATCATCTGAAGCATATCATGTGAAATATCTCATGTTATTCACCTATGCTCTTATGGATCATAAGATTAGCCCCACTTCCCTATTTATTTCCTGCAACCTCATATCTCCATCATCAGTCTGAAGAAGGGTCTCGACCCAAAACGTCACCTATTCCTTCTCTCCATAGATGCTCCCTCACTCAATGAGTTCCTCCAGCATTTTTGTCGACCTTCGATTTTTCCAGCATCTGCAGTTCTTTCTTAATCATATCCCTGTCAGCTCACTTCTGATTTTTTTTTGTGCCCCACCACTGCAATGGGAACATTTAATGCAGGCGAGTAATCTACAAGCTCGTCTTTGGGTCGTGGGAGGAAGTCAGTACATCCAAATGAACTGCAAACACCACACAGACAGCATGGGAGTATTGGTGCTATTTGACAGCGGCACTAACTGCTGCATCACCCTGCTGACCGAAAAGAGTAAATGCTGGAAGTACTCACAGTACTCTCCACAGATGCTGCTGGTTCTACTGTGTGTTTCCAATGTGTCCTGTTTTGTTCCTGGTTTCCCGTAATTGCAGGATTTTGCTTTTGATTTGATTTAAAGTACATACAGCGAGCTCCCCTTTGATTCTAGACTCCATTGCGTGCTGTGCAAAGAGTTTTCTCAGGTCACTTCTAATTATTTTATCAATCACATAGATCATATGTCCCTTGGTTTTGATCTGTCCTCCAGTAGAACAATTTCTCACTGTCTCTCAATCCATCATGACCACAGGCAGCAGAGGAAAACATTCAACAAGTAGACTCTCAGCTACCAAGTCCCAGAAGTGGTGAACCAGTTTGTTCCCAGAGGATCAACAGCATATTGGTGGATTTACTTTAGTTCATTTTATAGATACAACGCGGAAACAGGCCCTTCGACCCACCAAATCCGCGCTGACCGGCTTCCAGTACACTATCACTATCCCACACCCTCGGGATCATTGACAATATTTACAGAAGCCAATTAACCTACAAACCTATACGTCTTTGGAATGTGGGACGAAATTGGAGCATCCGGGGAAAACCCACGCGGTCATGGGGAGAACGTACAGACATCATCCATAGTCACGATCAAACCCGGGTCTCTGGCACTGTAATGCCCCTGTCCCACTTAGGAAACCTGAATGGAAACCTCTGGAGACTTTGTGCCCCACCCAAGGTTTCCGTGCGGTTCCCGGAGGTTTTTGTCAGTCTCCCTACCTGCTTCCACTACCTGCAACCTCCGGCAACCACCTGCAACCTCCGGGAACCGCACGGAAACCTTGGGTAGGGCGCAAAGTCTCCAGAGGTTTCCGTTCAGGTTTCCTAAGTGGGACAGGGGCATAAGGCAGCAACTCCACCGCTACGCCATTGTGCTGCCCTCCTAGGTTAACCTACTAAATTCGTTTATTTATAGATACATATGATTTCATTTATTTATAGATATTGTTTATGACACTTTATAAATATTCTTGTTTTGTTTTTGTATGCTGTTTCACACTTGCTTTTTATTCTTTTATTCTGTTCGAAATAAAGAATTAAATAAATAAATAAATAAATAGATTTAGAGGTTGCAGTGCCAACCATGACATTGAGTTATTGTAATTCCTCCAATGGAAGATCATTACAGAATAAGTAATTTGCGTTTGTACTTTGATATCTACAACTACGACTGAGAAAACAAACTGCTGGAGGAACTCAGCAGGTTAGGCAGCATCTGATAAAGGAAAATGGACAGATTGTTTTGGGTCGGGTTCTGCAGGTTTTTGTTTTTTTTTAATATTTTATTTTATTAGAAGTAAGTACAGTCATATGGCACCAAAGTGCCTAATATATATTTTCATAATACATTTTATGTACAACTTCTTTTTTTTTTTGTTACATTGGAAAAAGATGAGAATAAGAAAAAGAAGTTAGATAGTAAAGGATGGAAAGATGTGAAATATATAGTGTGTGAAGAAAAAGAACGAGTAAATGAAGAAAGTTGAGAGAGAAAATAGTGAAAAGAAAATAAAATAAAAAAGAAAAGGAGATCATTATTTAGGTTTTGACCAACCCTCGTCCAGTCCTGAAACAGTTATTTTTTACAATTGTGTTGCACCATATGATGCCAAAAAAACGACGAATGGAGACCAACTCGTTATGAATTGGTCTATTTATAGATTAGGATATGATCGCATTTCCTCAATGATGATAAATATTCCAACATACTTGCAATCCACTGTTTCACACTTGCTTTTTTATATTGGTATTGATGTACCCTTCCAAAATTTAAGTATTAATTTTTTTTTGCTATTATTAAACCATAGTTAAAGAATAGATTTTGAGATGTGTTCAATTTATTCCCATCGTCCATTACACCAAATATAATCATTTCAGTATTAGGTTCCATTCTTGTCTTGAATAATTTTGTAAGTATTTCAAAAATATCATTCCAAAATCTATAAAGTTTTATGCAGGAAACTAAGGAGTGTGTTATAGTTGCCTTTTGGGCTAGACATTTATCACAAGTGGCGGATATATTTCTGCAGGTTGAACTGTTGTATAGGCAGAAGTGGTTCAGTGGCCAACCAGTGTGGCTAGGGTGGTTCAGAACAAAACACATGGTGCTGGTGGAACTTAGCGGGTCAGGCAGCATCTGTGGAGGGAATGGACAGGTAACGTTTTGGGTCGGTACGTTTGTTCAGGCGGATAGTAGTTGGGGAGAAAGCTGGACAAGAGAGGTGAGGGTCTGACAGAGCGATGCCGTTTGCAGTGATCTGTCTTGTTGTTAATTGTTCTATTGCCTCTTCCTTTCGGTAAACGTGTAAATTGCCATTTTGTGGCGATAACCCGAAGTTTAAAACAATTGTTAAAAAAGGAATTAAAAAATAGTAGAAAAGAACTTTCCTTTGAAGTTTCTGCTTCCAGAACCTTGAATCTCACTTTGTCGTATCAAGCCTTATTTTAGAAGCTATTTGGTGTTGGTTTGGCAGACTGTCTCTAGAACTGGGAGGTAGAGGTGTCAGTGATGTGAAGGGGAGTGAGCGTACTGTATGTGAAGTGGTGTCTCAATCTAGAGTCAATAATGTTTCATTGTTACATGTACCGACATCGGAACAATGATATTCTTACTTGTAGCAACTTAATAGACCTGTAAAATGCAATATGTGCAGATAAATATGATAATCAAAAACTTAATAAACCAATAACCTTAAGACCAGGGCAAAAAGCAAATTCCATATGAATTTCTAAGGACACTGTCCATAGAAGTTCATAGTTGCTGAGGTTAGTGTGATGAAGTGTTCAAGAGCTTGATGGCTGTTAGGAAGAGGCTGTTCTTGAATCTGATGCTTATATTTTCAGACTCCTGGACCTTCTTCTGATGGTGGGAGTGAAATGGGAGTGTGTCCAGGGTGGTGTGGGTCTTTGACATTGGCTGCCTTTTTAAGACAGCTCCTCTTATAGATCCCTTTGATGGTGGGGAGGTCAGTACCCTTGATGGAGCGGGGCAGTGTTGGCCACTTTTTGTAATCTTCTTTGTTACTGGCCATTTAAATTGGCATCACAGGCTGACATGCAACCAATCAGTCTGCTCCCTGCAGCCGTACACCTGTAAAAGTTCAATAATGTATTTGTCAGACTTGCATTTAAATGACTCCTTTATTAGCTGTGGGAATGTTTGATGGGACATGACTTCAGAATTAAGGGACAGAGGACATGACTTCAGAATTAAGGGACAGAAGTTTAGGGGTAATATGAGGGGGAACTTCTTTACGCAGAGAGTGGTAGCGGTGTGGAATGAGCTCCCAGTGGAAGTGGTGGAGGCAGGTTCATTGGTATCATTTAAAAATAAATTGGATAGGCATATGGATGAGAAGGGAATGGAGAGTTATGGTATGAGTGCAGGCAGGTGGGACTAAGGGGAAAAAAAAAAATTGTTCGGCACGGACTTGTAGGGCCGAGATGGCCTGTTTCCGTGCTGTAATTGTTATATGGTTATATGTTATATGGTTATATGGGACAGCACTAAAAAATCTTTACTCAGGATGGATACAGTGTTACCCGTGCCATGGGTGTTTGATGAGAAAGTGTAGATGGAGTTTCATATTATTACTGTAAGTGGATTTGATCCTGTAAGTGATTTGATGATGAGCTTGTTATCAACTCCCTCTAGTGTTCACACGATGTTATAAAAAATAAACTGGCTTTGCTCAAAAGCAGATGTTAGTTTGTTCAACTGTCAGTGTTGCTAACTTGCCGTTTGCATGGACAAAGTTGTGCTGTGGTGACACGTAGCAGGTAGAACAGGATGGTCGCAGGAGTGGTGTCGCCTGGCTTTCCTGATGTTAGTGATGATGGTGGATAGCCCGGTCTATCGTGGGCACGGTCCTCTACTGCCTCAAGAAGGTGACAGCTCTCATCAAGGATCCCCACCATCCATCCGTTCCATTACCTCTTCTCACAGTACAATATAATACAATACAATAATACTTCATCAGCCAAGTATGTTTTGCAACATACGAGGAATTTCATTTACCAAGACAGTTATACCATCAGAACACACAAAACACATTTTAACATAAACATCCGCCACAGTGACTCCTCCACATTCCTCACTGTGATGGAAGGTGAAAAAAAGTTCAATTTCTTCCCTTCTTTGTCCTCCCGTGGTCTGGGGCCTCGAGCCTTCTGTAGATGGGGCGATCTTACTCCCGAAGCCGGCAGTCGTACATTCCTTGTCGGGGCGATCAGCTGCATCGGGTGGGGGGGGGGTCTCAGGCCCAATCCCCACGCTGAGCGATTGGACCCCGAGTCAGGGCTGGTCGCACCTCTGCATCGTTGGAGCTCCCGACTCGGTCTCTCCCGAGACTGCGAGCTCTCGATGTTAAAGTCCGCAGGCCGCGGTTGGAGCGGCTCCCTAGCAAGGGAGCAGCTCCAATGGTAAGTCCACACCCCACAGTGGGGCTCAAAGTCAGTCCCGAGAAAGCCTCCAGCTCCGTGATGTTAGGCTGCAGAGCGACCGGAGATACGATCCGGAAAACAATCGCATCTCTGGCAAGGTAAGAGACTGAAAAAAAGTTTCCCCCCGCCGCCCTCACCCACCCCCACATGAAACAAACCAGAGAACATTTACACAAACTTTTAAAACACACTAGAAATAACAAAAAAAGATGAAAAAACAGACAGGCTGTTGTCGAGGCTGCCAATTTTACGGCGCCCCCTGGTGGTATTTTTGCTACCATCGGGCAGGAGGTACAGAAGCCTGAGGTCCCACACCAACAGGTTCAGGGTTAGCTGCTTTCCGACAACCATCAGGTTCTTGAATCGACCTGCACATCCATAATCCTACCTTGGCAACAGAACACTACTGATCACTTCTTGCACTACAACGTAATTTCTAATTATATTTTGCATTAATGTCTTTTCTTTACGGTATTTTTCCTTTAAGATTGTTCTGTACAATTTATGTACAATTTGTTTTGTCTAAGTCCATGTGCCTGCGATGCTGCTACAGGCAGGATTTTCATTGTACCCCTGTCTCACCACACCAATGCAAATGACAACAAACTCAACTTGTTTCAGGTTTTATCCTCCATGGTTTGAGGCCATTTGTAAAGACCCCGTTGGATTAACACGGAGCGCTGGAGTAACTCAGCTGGTCAAGCAACTTCTCTGGAGAACATGGGTAGGTGACATTTTGGGTCAGGACCCATCTTTAGCCTGAGTTGGGATGGGAACCTTTTGGGATGGGACTGTTCTTCAATTGGAAGAAAGGTTCCAACACAAAAAGTCACTATCCATGTTCTCCAGAGATGCTGCCTGACCCGCTGAGTTACTCCAGCACTTTGTGTCTTTTTTGGTTTTATGCTTAGCATCTGCAGTTCCTTGTTTCACCTAGATGAATACCCCGTGTATAAATGGAGGCGATGAGGGAAATGAAGGATGGTCCTGGAAGGAAAGGATTTAATTGTTGTAAAATGAGGCACAGAGGATATGGGGAGAAGGCAGGTTATTGATTGGGGACAATCAGCCATGATCACAATGAATGGTGGTGCTGGCTCGAAGGGCCGAATGGCCTCCTCCTGGACCTATTTTCTATGTTTCTATCTTTCATTGTTTCTATATTTCTAGATGACAAAACTACTCGTAGATCAGAGCTTGGAATGCAAAACAGCTTGGCAGCATTTGATGTTTTGATTGGAGAAGGCGGATGTGGGGACTAAGTGTTTGCTTGCCCATGCCTATAAACTTCCAGCATTCCTTCCTTTTAAATCCTTAAAATTAAAAACTTAAAATTTAATGTGTGTGTGATAGCATTTTTTGTTAATTGTTGAGAGCCTTGTGAGAGTAAGTCGTGTGCTGTGCTGGATTAAAGTGTGAACAGTTTGTGACATTTGAAATGTTGCGTTAGGCGTGGTAACTTGTGTGCTCGCTCGGATTTGCATGAGACTAGGAGGGAGAGAGAGCATTCATGGCTGATGAACGAGGAAATTAAAAGCGTTGGGTGTTCGATAACTCTGTGTGGGAAGAATGTTTGAATTCATCCTTCACTGCAGTTGTGTCCATGGAAAGTGCGTTACTTAATGTCAAATACATTTGCAGTACCTCATGTTTTAAGAGGAAGTATCTTCTTAAAAAAAGACGTAGGAATGCATGAATTCTGAGGAGCCACCCTTCAGTTTTTCTTCATTCTTTGGAGCATTTCTTAGATTTACTTCCGTGTGGAAGTTAACTGTTTACAGTTATGTGTGAAGGTTCTGAAAGACAAAATTGATTTATTTTCTCTTACCTCTATTCACATACTACTGTCTTGAAACATGCAAATGATTTGTTCAGCTAAAAAACTAAGGGACTGGAATAAACATGGGTTTCACCTGACACAAAACATCATCTGTCCTTTTCCC
The DNA here is from genome assembly GCF_028641065.1 of Leucoraja erinaceus. NCBI lineage: Eukaryota > Metazoa > Chordata > Chondrichthyes > Rajiformes > Rajidae > Leucoraja > Leucoraja erinaceus. The sequence continues at coordinate 8,450,564 of NC_073402.1, read as the reverse complement.
TCCACAGATGCCCAAGATTCAAAGCATCTTCAGTCTCTTGTGCCTCCAGCAGGACGTCTTGCTGAACAGCGGAAAAGAAAGAGAGAGGGAGGGAGAGAGGGAGAGGGAGAGGGAGAGGGAGAGGGAGAGAGAGAGAGAGAGAGAGAGAGAGAGAGAGAGACACACACACTGTCTTTCTCAGCTCCAGTGGCTGAGAAGTTTTAAGCAGCCTTTCAAGGATTCTGTAGATGGACAGAGGCAGAGGGGCTTCATAGTTTAACTTATTGTTGGACTGTTGAAACTTTCCACTGCGTTTCCTCCATTTACTTTGAAAATCCCTGGAGAAGTCTCTACATTGTCGTGGGAACAGGGTGCGGCTGTCATTGGCGGACTGCCAAGAGTGCCTGGACATCGAGGGTTTGAAGTGTTTCGGTGTCTTTGTCGTGTTTTTGGCACTGTTTCTCTGCCCTAAAGTCATTTTGCACAGTGCGGCTGCCTGGCTTAATGTGAAGAAGGTGCTTTTGCGTTCGGCAAGACAGGGCGAGCTGTTTCTGATGTGGACGAGTTTGGGAATTTTCTTTCTACAGCTGGAGGACTTTTGGTTTTTTGAGGATTGCTTTGGACTGTGACTGTCCCTGGGAATTAATTTGCTGAGCTGCTGGGGTGCCGGGAGCTGGTTTGTGCCTCTGTCCGGATGGCGATGGTGGGGGCTCGGCCGAAGGCGAGGAGCTACGCAGTAGCGACATCAGCAGCGGAAGCGAGGACATCTGAACATGAGCCTCATGTTGACTTGGACTGGGACAGTTTTGGTATCTCGGTTCAAACTGGGCCCCAGATGTCAAGGGGAGTAATTACAAAGGCTATGAATGTCCTTCTTGGGAGGGGGGCTATTGTCTCTTCCGAGCTTGAGAGGGAAAAGGTGGAGATGATATTGAAGAACCTTATGATATTGTGGCCACAGCGGTGGAGAGGGGGATTTCAGTGGGGGGGGGGGGGGGGGGGGTCCATATACAGGTGGACCCATGGGTGTCCAGGGTGAGACCAGTTCTCCTGCGGAGTTGCCCTACATGTATTCCGGATGCGACACTCATTCCACACCTGTCTCAGATTGGGGAGGTGCGGTCTAAGTGCTTTAGGCTCATGCACCCTGGGGGGGACCCGGAGGAAAAAGGGATTCTTAGTTTCAAAAGGAGGGTGTTCGTGAAGGTGGGGGAGGGGGAAGGTGATGAGGGGAGTTTCGAGGTGGAGTGTAGGGGTCTCCCCAGAACCGTGCGTTGGAGTTGGGGAAAGGCACGGTGTCATGCGTGCGGTGGTTATGGACATCTCCGAAGGGAATGTCCTAATCAAGGGGTCGCTGCTAGAACTTCTCGCGCAGCGGCCCAGGAATGCACTGCTGGCCCATCAGGGGTTGCTCGTCATGTCTCGGAGGGGCGGGGTGGAATCGCTGACCTGGCAGGGGCTGCCGGCTCTGCCTCGGTGATCCGGGGCAGCGGGGATAGCCCTTCTGGGTCTGCAGTTTCAGCCTTGGGGACCCGGGGCAGCAAGGGCCCCCGCCCCCTACATCCTGAACCTGAGGGGGTGGCTGAAGGTGAGGCACAGGGTGAGGGGGGAGAGAAATGGGAGCAGCAGAAGAAGAAGAAGAAGAAGCAGAAAAAGACCACCCAAGCGAGTCAAAAGCAGGCGGGTGTGCAACTGCCGAGTGCGGAGATCACCCAAGGGGCGCCTGTCAGCTCCAGGGGGGTCCAGAGTGAAACTGCCGTGGCCCAGCAAGGAGCTGAGGTGGCTCTGAAGGGGGTAGGGAAGGTAAAACGCGCGGGTGGTAAGGAGGCTGGGGGTAGTGTGGAGGAGGAAGACCCTCTCCTTATGGAGGTTACCACACCGCCGCATGCTAGTGGGACAAAAAGGAGGATTGGGCCTGGTGAGGAAGAGCAGGGACGTGAGTCCAAAGTTAGGGGGGTGCATTTTTCCAGATCTTCCACCACCGATGTGGTTGGAGGTCAGGAAATGACGTTGTCTGGGTTGGAGGTTGAGCCTCCACCTCAGGGATCTCTCGAGGGTACCACAGGGTCAGGTGATGGGGTAGACCCCTCTGGAGTTGTGTCCTCTGGGCGGGGGGATGTCCTTTTGTCTCAGGGGCCCTCCGAGGGGGGGATCTCATCGTGTGTTGATCTTGGCTCCCCTGGGGGTGTGTCCTCTGGGTCGGAGGAGGTCCCCTCGTTTCAGAGGCCTACTGAGGGTGTTAGCACGCAGGAGGGTGGGGTAAGCTCCCCTGGTAGTGCGGACCCTGAGACGGGGGATGAGCAGAGTCAGCCCGAGGGAGGGGGGTCGGGGGGAATGGTGTACCAATCAGTGCTCAATATTAGAGCCAATGGAGGTGCTGAGGTGTGTATTGTATTGCCGGCTGAATTGGCAGGGGAGAGGAAAAAAACTAGTGGAGAGCCTCTGGGTGTTGCCAGTGGAGGGGGTGCTTTCGGTGCTGTGGAGGTCGGAGTTATTTCAGGCAGCGACCTTCTTTCAGATTCTGGGGGTGCCAGTTTACCACAGACCCTGGGGGTGCCTCTTGTTTTCTCTTCCCCAGGCCCAGATATAGAGGGTGAGGACAGAGCGCAGGAGCCCAGCCAGTCAGTGGGCTGCGTGATGCGGATAGGGGCTTCGGGACCCTTCCCCGGCATTGATCCTGGGGGTGGTGTCATGCCGGAGGAGAGGGAGAGTGATAGGGCCAGCTTGTGTGGAGGGGTTAGCGAAATTCCAGAGAGCTCTGGTCTTTCGACTTCTGTAAATGACCTTGGTGATGCTGAGCTTGTTGTGTCAGGTGCGAGTAACTTGGACGATAGCCCAGGAACCAAGGACGAGTCTCATGCAATTGTTATCTGTGAGGTGCGGGAGTTTTTAAAAACAAGCCGTACCAGCAGGACAAAGATTGATGCTGCTAAGAGACGGTGGGCTGATCTGTCGTCCTTAGTTAAAACTCTCGAGGCTATCCTTGCCACCAAGGATAGTGATCTTCCTGGCTCTGAGCAGTGCCAGTTTAGGGACTTTTTGGAGTTCCTAAAAAGAGAGAGGGCTACAGAGCCCAGGAGGAGAAGTGTGAGGATTTCAATTTAATGTACCAGTGCATTCACGTTAGCTACCCTAAACTTAAACGGGAGTAGAGCGAGTTTTCGCAGGTTCCAGCTTTTATCGGTCCTTAGGGAGGGGAAATTTGCAGTGTGTTTTCTGCAGGAGACGCATACTGTTGTCAGTGATGAACCCACCTGGAGGTTGGAGTGGGAAGGTGAGGTCTATATGAGTCATCTTAGCTCAAATTCGAGTGGGGTGGCCATTCTGTTGGCTCAGAATTTCCTGCCCAATATTATAAAAGTGCAAGAAGTTGTGCCAGGACGTTTGCTCCATCTGGCCGTGAGCCTGGATGGCATGCCGTTGCATTTCATTAACGTGTATGCCCCCAGCTCCGGCACGATGCAGGCCGGCCTACTTCAGGAGGTGAATGCTCTGTTGAGCACTATTGATCGGGGAGAGTGTGTCTTCCTTGGGGGGGACTTTAACTGCACACTTGAGGTGCGAGATCGTTCTGGTACTCAGTGTGCTCCTGCTGTAGCAAAGAAGCTGAGAGGGTTGATTGATTCTTTTGAGTTGGTTGATGCGTGGCGGGACCTCAACCCAGACTCCACTGCTTTTTCGCGGAGGTCTGAGGGCGGTGGTTCCCGCATTGATCGAATATATATCTCCCGAGCGTTTGTTTCCCGTGTCTCAGCGGCCTCAATGCAGCTGGTGCCATGCTCGGACCACTGTCTGGTGCGTGTGGATTTTAATCCAGCGCGCGTTCGGGCTGGGTCTGCGTACTGGCACTTTAATAACCGGCTGCTGGAGGATCGGTGTTTCCGGGGAGTCATTCACTCGGTTTTGGGTGCGGTGGAGAGAGAGGCAGAGATGCTTCTCTTCCCTAAGGCAGTGGTGGGATGTGGGGAAAGCTCACATCCGTATTTTTTGTAAGGAATACACGTGGGGGTCGACCGGGCGGCGGGACTCAGCGGTTGAGAAGCTTGAGAGGGAGCTGATGGACGCAGAGTCTCGCCTGGGTCAGGTTGGAGGTGACTCTTGCGAATGGGGTGTGTTTCATGAGAAGAAGGAAGCCTTGAGGAACCTGCAACTTGAGCGGTCCCGAGGCGCTTACGTGAGGGCGCGGGTCCAGATGCTGCACGATCTGGATCGAGCTTCGCCTTTCTTTTTCTCTCTGGAGAAAGGGCGGGGAGCCCGCAAGCAGCTCGTGGAGCTGCTCGCAGATGATGGCTCCTCTGTCACAGATCCGGAGAGGATTAGTGCCTTGGTCAGGTCCTTTTATGGTTCCCTGTTCTCCGCAGGTGGAGTCAGCGGGGAAGCTCAGCAGGACCTGTGGGAGAGTCTACCGGTTATAGATAGGGAGGTGGCCGATCTTCTTGATGGCCCTTTATCTTTGGAGGAGTTGACTCGTGCACTGCATCAGCTCAGGAGGGGTAAGTCCCCCGGGCTGGATGGGCTGACGGTAGAGTTTGTAAGAGCCTTCTGGGGTATCCTGGGGGGTGATTACATGTTGGTTCTGGGGGAGAGCCTGGCGACAGGGGAGATGCCCCTCTCGTGGCGTCGAGCAGTGGTTGTCCTGCTGCCCAAGAAGGGGGAACTCCGCCTGCTGAAAAACTGGCGCCCGGTCTCTCTCCTATGCACAGAGTATAAAGTATTTGCACGGGCGATGGCAAATCGCCTGGGCTCTGTGCTGTCTCAGCTGATTCACCATGACCAGTCCTACACAGTCCCTGGTCGGTCCATTCAGGATAACATCCACCTGGTTAGGGACCTGATTCATCTAGCACAGGGAACTGGTCAGTCAGCTGCGTTTCTGTCTCTTGATCAGGAGAAGGCTTTTGATAGGGTAGAGCATGAATACCTTTTCGGAACGTTGCAAGCGTTTGGATTTGGACCGCATTTTGTGGCCCGGGTCCGCCTCTTGTATGCTGCAGCGGAGTGCCTTGTGAAGGTTAATGGTGCGTTGTTGGCTCCCTTTCATTTTGGGAGGGGGGTCCGTCAGGGGTGCCCCATGTCAGGTCAGTTGTACTCGGTCTGTGTGGAGCCATTCCTGTGTCTTCTTCGGAGGAGGTTGACAGGCCTGGCCCTACCGGGCCCGGGGGTGGAGTTGGTTCTTTCGGCCTATGCCGATGATGTACTCCTTATGTTCACCGATCCTGGTGACCTGCGGAGGATGCGTGATTGCCAGAAGATTTTCTCGGCTGCATCTTCTGCCAGGATTAATTGGAGCAAGTGCTCTGGACTTTTAGTGGGTCAGTGGCAGGTGGACTCCCTGCCAGAGGAGATGGCAATGTTTGCGTGGAGCACCACGCACCTCCTCTATCTGGGGGTGTACCTGAGTCCCACTGAGGATGCTTGGCCGGCAAATTGGCAGGAGTTGGAGACGAAAGTGGTTGCCAGGCTGGGGCGCTGGTCAGGCCTGCTTGGAGTTCTTTCTTTTCAGGGGAGGGTGTTGGTCATAAACCAGCTGGTGGCCTCCATGTTATGGTACCGGCTGGCTACTCTTGTCCCGCCTCCCATTTTTGTAAATGCTTTACAGAAGAAGCTGGTGGACTTCTTTTGGGGAAATAGGAAGCACTGGGTTTCCGCAGCTGTCCTGAGCCTCCCGTTAGAGGAGGGCGGCCAGTCCTTGGTATGCGTGCGTACCCAGGTGGCGGCTCTCCACCTCAGGACTCTGAGGAGGTATATGTATATAGAGAACCCCCCCAGATGGCACGTTTTGGCCACGTATTTTTTCCGACGGGGTCGTTGTCTAAGGGGGGTCTCGCGGCTCCCGGTGGCGGGCATCAGTCGACCCGCCCTAAGGGGCTTGCCTGTTTTCTACCGGGATGTGTTAAGAGTGAGGAATCTGGTTGTTTTCAGTCAGCGTGTTGCTCCACCAGGGGAGGGGGATGTTGCGGCTGCGGGAGTGGCCGGTCTTCACCAAATCATGGCGGGTGTCGAGGAGAGGCGTGCGCCTAGAGTGGTTTTGAATGAGCTCTTACCCGCTCCGTCAGATCTGCTCATCGGGCCTCGGTTCCGGGATATATCTCGGGCACCGGTTCCACAGAACCTGAGCCACCTTTCGGAGATGATTAACGTGCCGTTTCGTGACGCGAAGAGACGCTCACTGTATAGAATGTTCCTGCACATTCTGCACCTCCTTGCCTTTGTTTCCCGTCCCGACACACCATGGCGGACGGTGTTACCACCTGAAGGTGGGGAAGGTCCCCAGTGGGGGTCCCTCTACAAGAGAGTTGTCCCCCTTTACATTGGGGACCTGGGGTGGAGAGTGCTGCACAGAGCGGTGGCGTGTAACAAACTTTTGAGTCGGTTCAAGGACTCGTCCGCTGCCTGTATTTTCTGTGGTGAGGAAGAGACCGTGTTCCACATTTATATGGAGTGTGAGAGGCTACTGCCCCTGTATCAATATCTGAAGGGGTTGTTCCTAAAGTTCTGGTTACATTTTAGTCCTACGATTCTTGTGTTTGGCCACAAGGCAGGGTGTGGGGAGAGCCAAGTGGGAGGGTGGGACCTACCTGTCGGTCTACTCCTGGGCCTGGCCAAGATGGCCATACGCGGGTCCAGGCAGCAGGCGATGGATGGTCAGGCAAGAGTCGGCTGCTTGCCCCTCTTTCGGGCCTACGTCCGTGCACGTGTGTCCCTGGAGAGGGAACATGCGGTGTTCACGGGGACTTTGGAGATATTCCGTGTGCGCTGGTCACCGCGTGGGGTTGAGAGTATTGTGAATAATGATTGTAATGTTGTACTATAATGACACTTGATATAATGTAAGTTCGTTTTGTGTATGACTTGATCTGTTGTATTATTTGATGTGTTGAATAAAGTCTTTGGGAAAAAAAAAAAAAAAGAGAGAGAGAGAAATTAATTTTCCTTCAGTGGGGCAAATAGAAAATGGGAAATGAGCTTTCTAAAGAGGCAGGCTTCATTTCCAGGTGGCCAGGACTACAGGTGATACCACTAGCCAGTGACAACAATGTCATTCTACAGGTACACTGTAGAAAGTAACTTGACTGCTTGCATCATGGTTTGTACAGCATCACCAATGCACAGAATGCAGGGAGTGGTGGACTCAGCACAGTCCATCACTGGTCCAGCCATCCCCACCATTGTAAACATCTACACGATGCCTCAATGAGGCGGCATCCATCATCAAGTATCCCCACCACACGCCCCATGCACTCTTCTCGCTGTTAAAAGCCCCTTTAAATGTTAAGGATTTAAAAGCTCTGCACTCTGATGGGAAGAGATTCCCATTTGAGTGGCACTTGGGGAAATTCAAAGAGATTCACCTGGATAAGTCCTGGGATGCGAGGGTTGTCTTATCGTATAGAGACGAGACGGTGTAGATCTTTGACCCCACCAATGAACGCACTTGTACCATGCAGGGGCGAGATGGCAGCTCTCTGACCCCTCGACCATGGGGATGTGTGGAGGGATTGCACAGCTAAAGAAGGACCCTGACCTAAAATGTTGTCTGTCCATTTATCCACAGGTGCTACCTGAACCTCTGACTTACTCCAGCACTTTGCGTTTTGCCTGCTCCTATTTTCTGGCGTTCTTACGTACCAGGTAGATGTGAAAAACATTCGAGGATATCGAGTCAAGTATTTAATTGTCATGTGTGCCGGGACCGAAAAAATGAAATTCTTACTTGCTGCAGGTTTATAGGCAAATAAAATGATACACTAACTAATTATTTGAGGTAAACTCGCCATTGTGCAAGACAAAGTATGTAGTGCGTCCTTGGGTCGTATAGTGCAAGGTTCATATTAATTTGGTGCTGATGCACCAGTGCGTACTACAGGTAGTAGTGTTGTGGTTGGAGTTATGGACGGATCGATTCTGAGTCCCTTGGTAGCAGTGAGATGAGATGGCCAGTGGGTGGCGTGTGTCTGATGATATTGATTGCCTCCTTGAGGCAGTGGTTCCTGTTGATCCCTTTGCGATCAATACTTGTGAAGGAGCGGACAATGCCCACCAGATTTCTGCACCAATTTTTGTTCTAGAGTGTTCGTGCTATCGAACCAGACCGTGATGCAACCAGTCAGAATTCATTGCATCGTATACCTATCGGAGGTGTTTGCTGCCATGCTGAATCGCCTCAAACGTTTGAGGAAGTAGAGACATTAGATGTGCTCAGAGTGTCTCTTAGCAAAGTTAATGGATGAAGGGGTGCACTCTTTCATGGTGAATGCATAGGTTGGTAAGGTGGTTGGTATTGAGGGGTGGTGGGCAAAACAGTCTGATGGGTGGTGTATGAAAGGGCATGAGGGTGGTGGGTGAAGAAGGTCCATCTGTCTCCTCAGATCCTGGTGAACTTCTACCGCTGCACCATCGAGAGCATCCTTACCAACTGCATCACAGTATGGTATGGCAACTGCTCTGTCTCCGACCGGAAGGCATTGCAGAGGGTGGTGAAAATTGCCCAACGCATCACCGGTTCCACGCTCCCCTCCATTGAGTCTGTCCAAAGCAAGCGCTGTCTGCGGAGGGCGCTCAGCATCGCCAAGGACTGCTCTCACCCCAACCATGGACTGTTTACCCTCCTACCATCCGGGCGGCGCTACAGGTCTCTCTGTTGCCGAACCAGCAGGTCGAGGAACAGCTTCTTTCCGGCGGCTGTCACTCTACTAAACAACGTACCTCGGTGACTGCCAATCACCACCCCCCCCCCGGACACTTATTATTTTTTTTATTCAAATCGTTTGCTATGTCGCTCTTCAAGGGAGATGCTAAATGCATTTCGTTGTCTCTGTACTGTACACTGACAATGACAATTAAAATTGAATCTGAATCTGAAAGGAGATGGGTTGCTTGGCGAATGGCATGTATGGGACGGAGGGCAGTGGTTGTACAGGTCTCTGGGTAGGTGGGTTGGTGATGGAGGGTTGTGGGTGAAAGGGAGTGCGCAGGGAATAGTGGGCGGACTTGCGCGTTAGTTGGTGATGCTGTCAATAGGGTGTAGTGGATGAATGCGCTGGGGCAGTGGGTAAGACATTAATTGTGAATAGTTGAACAGGCAGTAATGGAAGTTGGCTGGTGAGGATCGGAAGTGGGTTAAGGGTGTGAGAGTGGGTTGCAGGTCAAGGTGAGTTTGGGTCATAGAAACATAAAAATATAGGTGCAGTAGGCCATTCGGCCCTTCGAGCCAGCAACGCCATTCAATATGATCATGGCTGATCATCTAAACTCAGTACCCCATTCCTGCTTTTTCCCCATATCCCTTGATTCCTTTAGCCTTATGAGCTAAATCCACTGGATATTTTCAAGAGATATTTTCTTGAAAATATCCAGTGAATTGGCCTCCACTGCCTTCAGCAGCAGAGAATTCCACAGATTCGCAACTGTATGGGTGAATTTTTGTTTTCTCATCTCAGCCCTAAATGGCCTACCCCTTTTTCTTAAAATGTGACCCATGGTTCTGGACTCCCCCAACATCAGGAACATTTGTCCTGCATCTAGCCCGTCCAATCCTTTAAGAATTGTATATGTTTCTATAGGATATCCTCTCATCCTTCTAAATTCCAGTGAATACAAGCCCAGTCGATCCATTCTTTCATCATACTGTATGTCAGTCCCGCCATCTCAGGAATTAACCTAGTGAACCTATGCTGCACTCCCTCAATAACAATAATGTCCTTCCCAAAATTAGGAGATCAAAATTGCACACAATACTCCAGGTGCGGTCTCACCAGGGCCCTGTACAAATGCAGTAGGATCTCCTTGCTCCTGTATTCAAATCCTCTTGCTATGAAGGCCAACATGGCATTAGCTTTCTTTACTACCTTCTGTACTTGCTTACTTTCAGTGACTGATGTACAAGCACACACAGGTCTCATTGCACCTCCCCTTTTCCTAATCTGACACCATTCAGATAATAATCTGCCTTCCTGTTCTTGCCACCAAAGTGGATAACCTCACATTTATCCACATTATACTACATCTGACATGCATCTGCCCACTCACCTAACCTATCCCTGCAGCCTCATAGTATCCCCCTTGAAACTCACACTGCCACTCAGCTTTGTGCCATCAACAAACTTGGAAATTTTACTTTTAATTCCCTCATCTAAATCGTTAATATATACAGTATTGTAAATAACTGGGATCCCAGCACCGAGCCTTGTGACACCCCACTGCCCGCCATTCTGAAAGGGACCCGTTAATTCCTGTCCGCCAACTAGTTCTTTATCCATGTCAATACCAGGCACGTGCCGTCAGGGTAGGCAAGGCTGACCCTGAATAAAATTGTAAAATGGTAATTATTAAATATAAATAGTAAAGGCACGGGAAAATTATGCCTACCTAAGAGATCGATATGCATGTAACACGCGAAGGTATGTGCAACTCACGTGTTGTTGACGCTGCTTCAAGCTGTCAATGACAACGCTCTATAAAGGCCGCTGAAATTCTGCCTTTGCACCGTGGACTGCGTGCGTGCCCTACACAGCGTTATGCGCAGCATCGTACTGCGCATGCTCAGCGCAAGTTTCTTGACGGGTTTTTCAAACATGGATTGTCATTAACTTAAGAGTATCTTAAGAAACAAAGAGAGAAGAATGGAGTTTGTGTACAAATAATGTGGTAAGTAAAATTCTTTGAGCTACCGTATTTCACGGCAATGAAGATGTTATTTTTTACCCTAAAATAAGGCCTGACAATGAACCTGCGTCTTGGAGGCCGAAGGCTACATTGTTAGACAAGAAAGATAGACTTGGGCCAAATCGCTTTTAAAACATGGGGGGGGGGACACACACACACACAATGAGGCCTAACACAGGGGTCGGTAACCTAAGGCCCGGATCCGGCCTGTAACCCGAACTCAAATGAACCCAAGCGAGCCGACCTGGGAACTGCAGCCAGTCCCGTGGCACGCAGCCGACCTGGGAACTGCAGCCATTCGCGGGGCACACAGCCGACCTGGGTGTCACAGCCAGACCTGGGGCAAGCGAGCTGACCTGGGAACTGGAACCCAGATCTGGGAACTGGAACCAGACCTAGGTCAAGCGAGCTGACATGGGAACTGGAACCAAGAGTATTTTTGGCCTGGCTCGGAGACAGGACAATGAGGGGACCAGCTCAAGAGCAAAGATCATAGAGCGGGTCGGGTCAGCGGGCGATGGATAACAGGACAGCGGGCAGTGAAGCTTACTCCTGTGTCAGCGCGAGTAACCTCAATTGGTCCCTTGAACTAGTATTGTCATACAATAAGATCACAACAGATTCAACTTGTCCCGGTGTGCTCCCATTTTTCCCACCATTTCTCCACCTGCTGTCACACTCCACCCCCCACCCAGTCAGTTATTCAGAATGGAGGAGATCTGGAAGCCTTGGGCAAATTGAATTGCTATTTTCTTTATTTTTATTTTTAATTTTTTGAGCGTGAGAAATTCTATGTCCCACCAGCCATTTTCCAAAATCTAGCAACTCAAAATGGGTGTGCATCTTCATTTCCGGGACATACAGTATATGTTTTTTAAAACTTTATTAAGAGATAAGGCTTTTGAAGACAAATTACATAGAAACATAGAAAATAGGTGCAGGAGTAGGCCATTTGGCCCTTCGAGCCTGCACCGCCATTCAATATGATCATGGCTGATCATCCAACTCAGTATCCTGTACCTGCCTTCTCTCCATACCCCCTGATATCTTTAGCCACAAGGGCCGCATCTAATTCCCTCTTAAATATAGCCAATGAACTGGCCTCAACTAGCTTCTGTGGCAGAGAATTCTAGAGATTCACCACTCTCTGCGTGAAAAAATATTTTTCTCATCTCGGTCCTAAAAGATTTCCCCCTTATCCATAATCCATGTGATCCCTTGTTCTGGACTTCCCCAACATCGGGAACAATGTTCCTGCATCTAGCCTGTCCAACCCCTTAAGAATTTTGTAAGTTTCTATAAATCCCCCCTCAATCTTCTGAATTCTAGCGAGTACAAGCCGAGTCTATCCAGCCTTTCTTCATATGAAAGTCCTGACATCCCAGGAATCAGTCTGGTGAACCTTCTCTGTACTCCCTCTATGGCAAGAATGTCCTTCCGCAGATTAGGAGACCAAAACTGTACGCAATACTCCAGGTGTGGTCTCACCAAGACCCTGTACAACTGCAGTAGAACCTCCATGCTCTTATACTCAAATCCTTTTGCTATGAATGCTAACGTACCATTCGCTTTCTTCACTGCCTGCTGCACCTGCATGCCTACTTTCAATGACTGGTGGACCATGACATCCAGGACTCGTTGCATCTCCCCTTTTCCTAATCGGCCACCATTCAGATAATAGTCTACTTTCCTGTTTTTGCCACCAAAGTGGATAACCTCACATTTATCCACATTATACTGCCTCTGCCATGCATTTGCCCACTCACCCAGCCTATCAAAGTCACCTTGCAGCCCCCTAGCATCCTCCTCACAGCTAACACTGCCCCCCAGCTTCTTCTTCTTTCTTCTATATAGTGTTTTTTGGCGGTTGGCAAACAACTTTTTTGGTGCATTACCGCCACCAACTGGCATGGAGTGTGGATCAAACAACACCATTACATACACTAACATCCTATATCCTTCCGAACAAATTGGTTACCCTAAGAAAAAGCAACAGGATTTGATAGCACTTATTTGAACTCCCTTGCAAAATATCTACCAAATCAAATTGTACTCCTTCTTTTCTGAACTGCTCACTCATCCATTCTCTCTCCTCCCCATACCTCTCACAATGTACAATAACATGCTCTATCGTTTCCTCTTGCCCACAGTATTCACATCTACCTGTATTATGCTTGCCTATTACAAAAAGTGTACTGTTCAGACCATTGTGTCCAAATCTAATTCTTGAAATCACTGTCTCCTCTTCTCTGTTCTTTCCTGCACACCTCATCTCTCCCACTTTCCTCTGGACTCTGTAGAACCACCGTCCTTTCCGCTCTTCCTCCCATTGCTTTTGCCATCTTTCCTTCAGTCTTTGCTTAATAATGTCTTTGATTTCAGTTTTACCTATGTTAATACTTAAATCAATTTTACTTCTTTTTGTTACCTCTTTTGCTACCTTATCTGCCATTTCGTTTCCTCTAATGCCAATGTGTGCTGGTACCCATAAAAATATGGCTGTAAGCCCCATCATTTGAATAGTATACGTCAATGTATTCCTGTATGATAACTGAATTATACATATGCTGTTTATCCTTGTTTTTCTGATCTAATATTGTAAAGTCTACTGTTGCATCTGGAAGTATCCAAGGTGGAATTGAAGGTAATGGAACCGTTGGAACCACATTTAATTGTGCTATGCTGATTTGTAATGCTCTCTGGGTCACTGTTCATCCAAAACGTTTTGTTTCCCTTCTCTCCTTTTCCCAGCATGGTTTGACAGTAACTTGTGCTGGGTGTTCTTGACTGTGGCCCTGTAGGTTAATCCAGTAATTCAATGAAAGCTGTATCCTTCTCATCTCTAGAGGCATCTCCCCCATTTCAACCTGTAATGCTGCTGTTGGAGTTGTTTTTATTGCACCTGTACATATTCTCAATGCCTGATATTGAATGTTGTCTATTTTCTTAAGAGAAAGACGGTTTGAATCGGCAGCCTGGGCGGGCGGACGGGGAGAGGCCCCGCGATGGAGGTCTACCTGCAGCAGCACCGCAAGTACTATTTCTTCCAGGAGCGGCTGAACACTTTCAAGAACTGGCCCTTCCTCGCCGGCTGTGGCTGCATGCCCGAGAATATGGCTGCAGCAGGGTTTATTCACACCCCAAGTGTCCTGATGTTGCTCAGTGCTTCTTTTGTTACAAAGAGCTGGGAGGTTGGGAACCTGAAGATGAACCTTTAGTTGGACATAAAAATCACTCACCAAAGTGTGCTTTCATTGCACTGAAGAAGGAGTTTGAGCATCTAACAGCTGAAGAGTTCCTCAAGCTGGACAAGGAAAGAGTAAAGAATATCACGAAGAAACAAGTCTCTGAAATGATTGAATCATTTGAACAAAAAGCAAAAGTTACAAGAAGTGCAATTGAAGATCTTGTAACTTACTAGAGATGTGGAATATTCTCCTATTACAGTGTAATTTAAGCTCAACTTATTTAATCGCTCCTCAAACTGAGGATCATGTCAATGTAGTGTCTTCTATCATTTTACATGGAAAGAGTAGTATAATATGTTTTTTTCTTCTATCACTTTGTCGTGGTCAGAAGTACTTGATGCGAACCCATACACCACACAACCATAATCTAACACAGATCTAATTAACCCAGTGTATATAGCCTTCAAAGCTGTTCTATCTGCCCCCCAATCACATCCAACTAAACATCTCATTACATCTCATTACATTAACAGCTATAAGTTTCTACAAGACTACATGTCTTATAGAAACTTACAAAATTCTTAAGGGGTTGGACAGGCTAGATGCAGGAAGATTGTTCCCGATGTTGGGGAAGTCCAGGACAAGGGGTCACAGCTTAAGGATAAGGGGGAAATCCTTTAAAACCGAGATGAGAAGAACTTTTTTCACGCAGAGAGTGGTGAATCTCTGGAACTCTCTGCCTGCCACAGAGGGTAGTTGAGGCCAGTTCATTGGCTATATTTAAGAGGGAGTTAGATGTGGCCCTTGTGGCTAAGGGGATCAGGGGGTATGGAGAGAAGGCAGGTACGGGATACTGAGTTGGAGGATCAGCCATGATCATATTGAATGGCGGTGCAGGCTCGAAGGGCCGAATGGCCTACTCCTGCACCTAATTTCTATGTTTCTATGTTTCTACATTAAGTATCTTCTTACATTTGTCCACTACTTTCTGAATATGAACCATCCATGTAATCCTCTCATCAAACCATAAACCTAAAAATTTATAGTATTTTACTCTCTCCAATTCCTGGTTATATAATTTTAGTTTTACCTCACTATCAATTTTCTTCCTAGTAAAAAAACTGCCTCCCAGCTTCCTGTCAAATTACTTTATAAAAGTTGACTGACTGCCGATCGGAGAGAACAATCTGCGCATGCGCAGTTTTGCAGATTTTTTAAAAGCTGACTGACTGCTTACACTGATTAATTACTCACTGCAGGTGCCTGATCAAACCCTACCCCAAATACCATGTGCTCTACTTTTGCACACTTATCTCTTGTGTGGGACCTTGTCAAAAGGTTTTTGAAAGTCCAGATACATCACATCCACTAGCTCGCTCTTATCCATTCTACTTGTTGCATCGTCAAAAAGTTCCAGCAGATTAGTCAAGCATGATTTCCCCTTCATAAATCCAGGCAGACTTTGACCGATCCGGTTGAGGGGAGGTGTTGGGGTGCATTAAGGGAGGAAGGGTTGATGATGGGGTCCGTGGCACTGGGTGGGCTATCGGGGGAGGGGATGGGATGGGGGTGGAGAAGGGATTGAGGGAAGATACGGAGTAGAGGATGCAGTGGGTTGAAGTGCTGGGAGTGAGGGTGCACGGTGCGTTGAGAGAGAGAGAGAGAGGTGCGGCCAAGTCTCCCGCTGCCTTCCCCTCCCGGGACAGGAGGCGGTGCAAGAGGCGCGCTTGGGACAGTGGGAGGAGGGAGGGAAGAGTGGAAGGAGGGAGGGAGATAGAGAGAGGGAGAGAGAGTGTGAGGAGGGAGAGAGAGAGGGGTAGTGCAGTGCGGGCAGCACCGAGTTGCTGAGAGTGGCGGCGATGAGCGGCGAGCAGCGGGGCTCCAGCCGGCGGGGCAGCGCCGACCCGGGTGCGATCCCGGCCGGCCGGGAGCAGTCGGTGTCCGCCGGCAGCTACTGGCAGGACCCGCTGGCCATCGACATTAGCCGCTGCGCCCTGCCCGCCCCCAAGGTCCGCAGCCGGGCGGTCCAAGCCGTCTATGTGGTCAGCGAGACGGCGAGCCCGCAGTCCGAGGAAAGCCTCCACCTGCGCTGCCTCCGGGAGGCGTGTGTGGATGCCGGCGCCGTGCTCGACACTGTGCCCATCAGCCGCCTGGTGCTGGGCGAGACGGGAACTCTGGACTGCTTCTACAACGCAGGTCAGTGTCCTGTCCTCACCTGTCCTCGCCTCACCTGTCCTGTCCTCACCTCACCTGTCCTGTCAGTTGCATTAGGGTTAGGGATACCCCTTCAAGTTGTTACTCTTACTTGAACAAGTTTCACTCAAGCCACATATTCTATCTGCTCCATACCCCACGTTCAACCGCCCCTCTTTATGCTACAAATTCTAACCGCTCCCCTCTTATTGCTACCAAATGCCCCTCTTGTAAGACTTTTTCCAAATGCCCCCTTGCGGATCCAGATCCCCGTGCCATTGCCCCATGTTCTGCCAGTAGCCCCTCTTCCTGGCCACAACTCTACCATTTGGCATATTTTCTATTACCTCTCCTTCAGGCCAGTGTTCCACTAATTGCTCCTTTGACTGGTAGATGCTCTATCATTGGTTTTCTGGATGTTGCATGCTCTGTCAATTGCCTCTCGTACAGGTTTGTTTGTGTTCTATCAGGTACTCCCAACGTGCTGCCTCATGCCTCATTACGATATGTTTTGCACAACATATATTGAAGCAAAGAAGCATTATTTTTGTGGCTGTAGCTTACCGTGAGATGGAGGTGGCAAATGCTCCTCTCTCCACAACCTTGGCTACTCTGCATAATTGTTATAGAGGGGAGGGGATGGTAGAGTCCCCAGTCACTGCTGTGCAAAGGGTGATACCACCATGAGGTAGTCTGTAGGAACGCTGCAGCAGAAAGGTGAACAGCACCAAATGCCTCCACCTTCTTCCCCCCCCCCCCCCTTCCCTCGTGTTGCAGCTTTGAGGTTGGCATATTGGCTGCAGGTAACCAAAGGACATCTTAAAGTAGGAAATAAATTTGGGGGCTCTTTAAGAGGAGAATTCCAGTGTTTTGAATCTCACTGGTCATTCATCGCTGTCCAAAACGGAGCAATTATATCTGGGAATGTGTGGAAGCCAGAATTAAGAATTGCAAATACGTTGGCTGGTTGTAGGACCAGAGATCTGGAAGCACATGATTGTGGGGGATTTGGAAAAAGGACAAATAATTCTGTAAAGAAGGTGGAGACTCAACGAACCGCAGATGCTGGAATTTTGAGCAAAACACACAGTGTTGAAGGAAATCAGCGGGTCAGGTTGCATCTGTGGAGAGAATGCAGAATGCTCAGAAAATGTTTTGGGTCGGGACGCTTCAGACTGATTGGGGGGGGGTGGGGGAAGTAAAAGTGATTGGGGGGGGGGGGGGGTAGGAGAAAGCCTGACAAGTGATAGGTGGGTACAGGTGAGGAGGGGTTGATAGGCAGATGTGTGTCGTTAGAGACCAATGCTAGAGTTCTAGACATAAGGGTGTCAAATGAGGAGAGACGAGGAGTGCAGTCAAAAGCCAGAGCGAAGGTGGAGGGGGAGAGAGTCCAGAGTCAGGGATATTTTATTCCCATATAGAAAATAGGTGCAGGAGGAGGCCATTCGGCCCTTCGAGCCAGCACCGCCATTCATTGTGATCATGGCTGATCGTCCCCAATCAATAACCCGTGCCTGCCTTCTCCCCATATCCCTTGATTCTACTAGCCCCTGTCCCAAAAAGCAAGAATGAAGTTCTTAAACAAAAGCACACAAAGTGCTGGAGTAACTCAGCAGGTTAGGCAACAACTCTGGAAAACATGGATAGGTGATGTTTCGTGTGGATTTGAATACTTTATTATTTGAATACTTTATTGTCACATGTGGCATGTCACAATGAAATTCTTTGCTAAAGGTATGCAAATAGTTGCCACGTAAAGGGCTTAGAACGTATCCATGGCAGGTCCTCCTTTGTTCTCCCCTCCCCCCTCACAGTGGTTCCCCCACACTGGGTGCTTCTTTGTTCCCTGCGGCACTACCTCCGACTCCATTCGATGCAGACTGTGACCACGGGCTCCGTCGACCCAGGCTCCGTTTGACGAATTGTGGAGGAGGGGGAAGAAGCTGGAAAAGAGGGAATTCATACTAGCAGCAACATAACATATATGCTAACGTAGTACTCTGTAAACACCATAATAAACAGCAAAAGTCGGTTCAGGATTCGTATAAATAGCAAAATTAGTGCAAAGTCAAAATGCCTCCCATGTCTATAAACAATAGACAACAAGTGCAGGAGTAGGCCATTCGCCCCTTCAAGCCAGCACCGCAATTCAATGTGATCATGGCTGATCATTCCCAATCAGTACCCCGTTCCTGCCTTTCCCCATAATCCCCTGACTCCGCTATCTTTAAGAGTCCTATCTAGCTCTCTCTTGAAAGTATCCAGAGAACCGGCCTCCCCAGACGCGCAAGTCTGAGTGAGAAAAAATGTTTCCTTATCTCCGTTCTAAATGGCTTACCCCTTATTCTTAAACTGTGGCCTCCGGTTCTGGACTCCCCCAACATCGCGAACATGTTTCCTGCCTCTAGTGTGTCCAAACCCTTAATAATCTTATATGTTTCAATAATGTCGCCTCTCATCCTTCTAAAGTCGTTTGAAGCTTATTTGGAGGTTGTAGTTTTTAATTGCTTGATGGTTGCTGGGAAAAAGCTGCTCCTGAACCCGGATGTGACAGTTTTCAGACTCCTGTAACGTCTTCCTGATGGCAGGGGTGAAATGAGAGTGTGGTCAGGGTGGTGTGGGTCTCTGATGATGCTGGCTGCCTTTTTGAGGCAGGGACTCCTGTAGATCCCATCGATAGTGGAAAGGTCAGTACCTGTGATGGACCAGCAGTTTCACCACTTTTTTGCAAAAGGTATTTCTCTGTGTTATTATGTAAAGTAGGTGTTGCTTTAATGGTATACAACTGTAGGTGTGTCAGATAGACACAACATGCTGGAGTAACTCAGCAGGACAGGCAGCATCTCTTGAGAGAAGGAATGGGTGCTGTTTCGGGCGGGGACCCTACAGACACAGATGTGTCAGCACAGGCTTCAAGATGTTGCAAATGAGGACACGGCAGCACAGAAGGGGTGATTGGGAGGACTGCACAAGTCCGTGGTTAACAGAGATACTTTGTGGATTTCAACAGCAGAGGTGAGGTAGGATGACATTACAAGGAGATCAATATCTGTAATGACGGCGCAGTTCTGCGTTCCCAAGCTATTTGACTCGCTTTCATGTCCAGTTCCCTTTCAGGCAGTTGTCAGGGTGAGTGATGGATTTGATCACGAAAAGTTCCAACTATCTTCAAAGGTCACACGAAACGTCAAAAAGCAGAGCTGATTTATTGGTTCACAAAGAATGACATTGTTTGCCATCGTACAATAACACAAGCCAGATATATTATCTGCTGTGATACTTCAAACAAACAGTGAAAGAGTGAGATACGTTGGCACTGATTAGGTAGGGCCTTTTCACCATTCAAAGATTCAATTAAAATTCTTTCCAAGATATTCAAGGTGCTCAGCTGAGGGCAGGTAGCGTTGTAATTCCTCCTTCAGGAACTCTTGGTTAAAGGTCTGTCTTTTACCCCACATGTACAAACAAACTTATCCCATTTCAGGGGCTTGGCAGACCCTCCCTGTCCTATCACTTCTACCCATAAAGCCCCTGTCCCACTTTTCCGAGTTACTCACGAACTCTCCCGTGTTTTCCCCTTGATTCGAACTCGGAGAATTACGGTAATAGCCGTTCGTAGGTACTCGGTATTCGTGAGTAACTCAGGAAAGTGGGACGGGGGCTATACTCACAAATGAAACTGTTCTCTTTGATTAGGTTCTGTGGTTGCCACCTTTCCTCTGCTCTGCTTTCCTCAGGTTTTCTCTGCGTGAAACTAATCTCACTCTGGGCACCATTGACTTGAACTCCTTAACTGTCTAAAACACAGCTGTGTTTTTCTTTAGCTGTATCCCAGCTAGCACGAGGTGTTTATCACACATACCCAGAGGGATATGACGTGCTCTTTATTTCACTGGCAACACCTTGATCAATACTATTACCTTGTGTAGATAATATTCCAATACAATGAATACATTAACTTTTCTAACCACTACCAATTAATGTATAAACTACACACAAAGAACTGCAGATGCTGCAATTTTGAGTGAAACACACAAAGTACTGGAGTAGCTCAGAGGGTCAGGCATCATCTGTGGAAGGAATGGATAGGCAGTGTTTTGGGTCTGGGCCATTGTTCAGACCGATCGTAGGAGGCGTACAGGTGAGGGGAGTTTGATTGGCGGATGAGTGGTGTAAGTATCGAAGGCTGGAAGTGGAATTGAAACATAAGGATAAGGAGAGAAGAGGATGATGTGTAGGTAAAGAGGTGGGAGAAAATGTGGAAGGGTGGTGGCAAAAATGGGTGTGCACAAGAGGGGCGAGTAGTGTGGGCACAGGGAAGGGATAGGGGGTAGCAGGAGTATTATTTGTGAGGCTTTTCCCTGCCCTCGTCTCTCTTTTCCACTTTTCCTCCCCTTACTACAATCAATCTGAAGAAGGGTCCCAACCCGAATAGTCACCCGTCCATTCCCTCCACAGATGCTGCCTGACCCTCTGTATGTTTAAATCTATAATAGATACAAAATGCTGGAGTGACTCAGCAGGACAAGCAGCACCTCTGGAGTAAAAGGAATGGGTGACGTTTTGGGTCGTGACCCTTATTCAGACTGATGTCAGGAGAGAGGGCGGGACAGAGATAGATTGTAAAAAGAGATAGAATAAATCTATGATCTACCTATTCAACACTTTCATCTCGTACCTAATTTTATAATTTTCTCCACCTTGAGAACGTGAAAGCATGTTAAATTCTATCGTGTACTGTGTTTCTTTTTTTTATTCGTGGCTGTATGGTATCTCAAATCTCACTGTACCAATCGGAACATGTTTAAGAAAGAACTGCAGATGCTGGAAAAATCGAAGGTAGACAAAAATGCCGGAGAAACTCAGCGGGTGAGAGCATCTATGGGTGACGTTTCAGGTTGAGACCCTTCTGTGACAATAAATGTAACTTGAACTTGAACTTGATATTATTAGTTATAACTCGTGTTTTCATTGGCCAATTTAGGCGTATCTGGGTTTTGTGCTGTTACCTCCAGCTTCATAATCAGGCACCCTAAATTACACACTGGAATTGTTACGACGATTAAGTCAAGTACTCGGGCAACAATGAAGTATGGTGCCGACATCCGTAACTGCCTAGTTTGATCAACATGTGCAATAATTCTAACCTTTAAAGGCCTGTCCCACTTAACGCGTTTTTTATTTTCGGCGACTTGCCGGCTCCCGTCATAGTCGCAGCAGGTCGCAGAAAATGTTCAACGTGTTGAACATCCAGTGGCGACCAGAACAAGGTACGACTCTTTGGGCGAAGCGGGGGTGACGCCTGTATGGTCGTGTGTAGGTGCGCTTTGTCTGGTCGCCGCTGGATTTTAAACATTTTGACATTTTTCGCCGAATGCGTCTACGATGGGTGCCAGCAAGTCGGCGAATAAAAATTGCGTAAGTCGGACAGGCCCTTTACACTTCTCCTGATTTCTTTTTTAATCTTTTCATTCTATTGAGATATCCTGATCAAAATGTAGGTTGTCCTGATCAAAGTGTTTCTTGGAGGAGATGCCTTTTTTGAGTGTCCCTGTCACGAGGTTCTACTCTGGGCTTTGCATTGCATATTTTTCTCTTTCCACGTTTCCTCTGTTTGTTGACCTTGATCGCTTGCCTTCATTCTCCACACCAGCTGCCGGAATATTGTGGGAAACAGACCACAGAGGAAAGGAACCACACACCGGATAGGAAAGGAACATCCATGACGTGTCTTTCCAAATATAAAAACTTCCTGGTTTTGGCGCAATTCAGTTGAAACTCCATTCTTTCGTGTACAGTAACTCTTTGAATGACACTCTCTTTTCTGATCAAAACTTGATAATTTTCTTGCTGGAACTTGTTTTGGAAAACAATGTACAATCCAGCATGTGTTTAGACCAAAACTCTTGACAGAAACTTCTTCAATACAAATTGCCTTGTCATATGACACCTGTAGAGCAGTTCTATTGCCACACCTCTTGTGTTTCCAGTTCATTAATGCCTTACGACCTTTAATAGATAAAACGATATTTGTCGTGGCCCTGTTTAGAAGTTAATTTGTCACCAAAGAAAAACATTAATTTTGCAATTTTTAAATCATTTTTTTCTCAACTTAAGAATGAGTAAAACCATCAACTATTCCAACATGTTAAATCTGGTTTTTAAATATTTATCATTTCTTAATTAGTTACCCGGAATTGGAAATTCCTGCATAACTTGTAGCAGTAACTGTAACTATACAAAACCAATGTGTATTTTATAAACTCCCACGTTTAATTCAGTTCAATATTTATAATCTGACAAAAGGACACATGAATAAAACATTGTCTCAGAGCAACTGATCACTTGCTTGTAAACAAATGCAGTAAGCTGCAACTTTCTACAGCTGCCTTGCGTTATGGTGGATAACTGAGGAAAGCTGGAGGAAATTAACCACCATGACTTGTTGTAATTTAAAGAGCTGGAGATGGAGGAAAACATTTAGCGCTGAAACAATTACTTCGAAATCTGACCTTTTCCAAAGCTAAATCTAATCTCCGAAATCTTATAATCCTTCTCAGCTGTCTAGAAGTTCCTTGTTGACAAAGAAAGCCTGACACTACCTGCAATGAAAGATTTTAGCTTTTTAGTTTAGTTTAGATATTCAGCATGGAAACAGACCCCTCGGCCATGGAATCCGTGCCATCCAGTGATCCCCGCACACTAACACCATCCTATACTGTAAGGATAATTTTTACAATTTTACCAAGCCAAGTAGCTGAGAAAACTGTATGTCTTTGCAGTGTGGGAGGAAACCGGAGCTTCCGGAGAAAACCCACGCAGGTCACGGGGAAAACGTACAAACTCCGTACACCTGCAGTCAGGATCAAACCCGGGTCCCCGGAGCTGTAAGGCCAGAACTTTACCTTGCATCACTGTACCACCCACTTACATCAGGATAGCACAGTGACGCAGCTGGTAGAGCTGCTGTCTCACGGTGCCAGGAACGTGGATTTGATCCTGAACTTGGGTGCTGTCTGTGTGGAGTTTGCACGTTCCCCCTGTGACTGAGTTGGTTTTCTCCAGGTGCTACAGTTTCCTCCCACATCCGAAAGACACGCAGGTTTTTAGGTTAATTGGCCTCTGAAAATTGCTCCTTGAGTGGATGCGAAAGTGGGATAATATAGAACTAGTGTGAACAAGTGATTGATGGTCAACGAGGGTACACAAAAAAGCTGGAGGAACTCAGCGGGTGCAGCAGCATCTATGGAGCGAAGGAAATAGGCAACGTTTCGGGCTGAAACCCTTCCCTCAGTGGGCCGAAGGGCCTGTTTCCATGCTGTATCTTTCAATCAATCACGATATCTCGCATGACTTTAAATGCAAAAATAACTAAGAAAAATAAAATATTCCTTCGGAGAACTTAAAAACACAAATTAATGAAATGGTTTAGGATCACAAAACATTTGCCAAACTTTACGAACTGTTGCATTCATGAGCCGATGAATCATACCATTTAAATCACTTCCATCCAAATTAAAACGCATCCAAAGCACACAAAGGAAGCACACACAAAGAGAAGGTTTCCTGCAACAACAATAATAAAGTTATTCACAGAGATTAACAGCTTTCATCTCTGACCAGACTGACAATGAACACACACACTTGACACCTTTGAGCATTCATATAGTTTCCAAATGTTCCGATGCTTTATCGCATCCTGAATCTAGACGTGCTTTTACTGAATCAGTGGCTTCTGTGCAATTGCATTTTAGATACTGAAGGCATTACGATAATTTGGGTAAAGTCTGTGCACCTGCTTCAGAGTTTGTTTGCACTGGTGGTAAGTCTCCAGGCATGGTATTCAGAGGGACTTTATGAAGGTCAATACTCTCCAATGGAGACACAAGGAACTGCAGGTGCTGGGATCTTGGTCAAAACACAAAGTGCTGGAGAAACTCAGCAAGTCAGGCAGCATCTGCGGAAGGAATAGACAGACGACATTTTGCGTTTGTGGTCGTTCTTGAGATTGACATAAGGGGGAGAAATCTGGAAAGCCGGGATGATTGGAGATCAGTCTGAAAAAGGGTCCAGATCCGAAACGTCAATTGTCCATTCCTTCCTCAGATGCTGCCTGATCTACTGAGTTCTTCCAGCACTTTGTGGTCTTCTCAAGCCTCCTACATGTGCAGTGTCTGGTATCTCCGACCTAACATTGGAACTGATCCGTTCTGGATGATGGGTTGCTGTTCCTTGGGCATTCCAGGGGTTAATTGGGAGAAAATCTTTGAAGCAATAAAGTGATAACCGGCAACTGCTGAATGTGCAGAATTTCAAGAGGCCATAATGGAGTGCTGTATCAAACATTGTGGACGGTAAAAGCTAAATACATTAAATGCAGGTGTTATATTTTTGCTAATTTGTATTATTGGTTTTACTGCCAGCTACAAGGTCTGATCCATCTTCTCTAAGACCGAGAAACAAGGGACTGTAGACGTTGATTTACAAGAGGAAAGGACACAAGTAACTCAGCGGGTCAGACAGCATCCCTGGGGAACATGGATAGATGACGTTCAGGTGGGGACCGTTCTTTACACTGAGTGAAGGGTGGGGGGGGTGGGGTGTGGGATAGCTGGAAAAGAGAAGGGGAAGGACAAAGCATGACAGGTAATAGGTGAACAGAGGCAAGGGAGCTTTTGAGAGGTTGATGTTTGGAGAAATGCCAGAGATGGAAAAAAACGATGGGAGACAAAAGGATTGAAGAGTTGTGAATTGTAAAGCCAGAGGAAGGAATGTAGATGGAAGGTAAGGGGAGAAATAGGTGTGAGTCTAGGTGGGGCACAAGGAAGGGGGGGGGGGGGGGGGGGGGGGGGGGGGGGGGGGGGGGGGGGTGGGTAGGGGGAAAGAAAGGGGGTGTGGGGGAGGAAGGGGAGGGGTTGAGAGGTTACCTCCAATTAGAGAATTCTTTGTTCACACCTCCACAACTACTTTGATTCATGAAACATACATTCCTACCCAATCCAAATGTGAGGTGTTGTTCTTCAAATTTGCCTCACTCTGGAAATGGAGGAGGCCCAGGACAGAAAGGTCAGTGTGGGACTGGGAAGGGGAGTTAAAATGGTTTGCAACCGGGAGATCCTGCAGGGGTTGGTGGACCGAGTGCAAGAGATCAGCGAAATGGTCACCAAGTCTATGTGTGGTCTCGCCGATGTACAGGAGGCCACATTGGGAACAACAGATATAGTAGGTGAGGTTAGAGGAGATGCATGTGAACCTCTGCCTCACCTGGATCGAATGCTGGTGCCCTTAGATGGAGGTGAGAGAGGAGGTATAGGGAGAATATATTACGTCTGCCATTCCAGGGGGAAGTATGCGAGGAGGGGGTCGTTGGGTGGGAAGGGATGAGTGAACAATGTAGTTGTGGAGGGGGTGGTCTCTGTGACGGGCACAAACTGGTGGAGATGGGTAGATATGACTGGCGGTGGGATCACGTTGGAGGTATCAAAGTATCAAAGGTATTTTATTAGTCACATTCACATACACCCAGGTGTAGTGAAGTGAAATGCTTTTTGCCATTTTGCAGCACACAAAAAAAGAATACAGACATAACACCAATGAGAGTCTTAAACACAAAGAACATCCCCCCACAATGGCTCCCTCCATGAGGGAAGGCACAAAGTCCAGTCCCCAACCCTGTTCACCCATAGGCCGAAGCCGAAGTTCTGGGCAGTCCCCGACAGGAAACGCCGCTCCAGGCCTGCTGGTAGGCCGCGAGGACGGGTCGAAGCTGCAGCCCGGAGAAAAGCTGCCTCTCCGACCAGGTAGGGACCCTGAAAGGTAGTTTCCCCCCCACCCCCCACATAAAAAAGTCTAGACCTCCAAACAAAACACTTAACTAACTAAAATAAAAAGATGAAGAGACAGACAGCTGCTGGCTGGGCAGCCGTGCACAGGACAGGATAGAGGTGATGGGAATGTTAGAAGATATGTTGGATGCGGAGGCTGGTGAGGTGAAAGGAAATGATCGTTATTCCATCTGGGGCGGGAACAAGCAAGAGCAGGACTATGGGACACAGAGCGATCCATCTGTGATAGAAGGGAACACTGGCCCATCGAGGAGACATGGGTGAGCGATCCATCTATGACTGCAGGAGGAAAAGCCATGTTTACTAATGAAAGAGGACATCTCAGATGTCCTAGAATGGAGAGGCATCATCTTGGCAGCGATTGTTAAGGGCTTGGACACGCTAGAGGCAAGAGATCAGCGAAATGGTCACCAAGATTGACTGGCAATTAATTCTAAAAGGGTTGACGGTGGATATGCAATGGAAGACATTTAAAGACTGCATGGATGAACTACAAAAATTGTTCATCCCAGTTTGGCAAAAGAATAAATCAGGGAAGGTAGTACATCCATGGATAACAAGGGAAATCAGGGATAGTATCAAAGCGAAGGATGATGTGTACAAATTAGCCAGAAAAAACAGCATACCGGAGGACTGGGAGAAATTGAAAGACCAGCTGAGGAGAGGGGCTTAATTAGGAAAGGAAAACATAGATTATGAAAGAAAACTGGCAGGGAACATAAAAACTGACTGCAAAAGTTTTTATAGATATGTGAAAAGAAAGAGAGTAGTCAAAACAAATGTAGGTCCATTGCAGTCAGAAACAGGTGAGTTGATCATGGGGAACAAGGATATGGCGGACCAATTGAATAACTATTTTGGTTCCTTCTTCACTAAGGAAGACATAAATAATTTGCCGGAAATAGCAGGGGACCGCGGGTCAAAGGAGTTGGAGGAATTGAGTGAAATCCAGGTTAGCCGGGAAGTGGTGTTGGGTAAATTGAATGGATTAAAGGCCGATAAATCCCCAGGGCCAGATAGGCTGCATCCCAGAGTACTTAAGGAAGTAGCTCCAGAAATAGTGGATGCATTAGTAATAATCTTTCAAAACTCTTTAGATTCTGGAGTAGTTCCTGAAGATTGGCGGGTAGCAAACGTAACCCCACTTTTTAAGAAGGGAGGGAGGGAGAAAATGGGGAATTACAGACCAGTTAGTCTAACATCGGTAGTGGGGAAACTGCTAGAGTCAGTTATTAAAGATGGGATAGCAGCACATTTTGGAAAGTGGTGAAATCATTGGACAAAGTCAGCATGGATTTACGAAAGGTAAATCATGTCTGACGAATCTTATAGAATTTTTCGAGGATGTAACTAGTAGCGTGGATAGGGGAGAACCAGTGGATGTGGTGTATCTGGACTTCCAGAAGGCTTTCGACAAGGTCCCACATAAGAGATTAGTATACAAACTTAAAGCACAAGGCATTGGGGATTCAGTATTGATGTGGATAGAGAACTGGCTGGCAAACAGGAAGCAAAGAGTAGGAGTAAACGGGTCCTTTTCACAATGGCAGGCAGTGACTAGTGGGGTACCCCAAGGCTCAGTACTGGGACCCCAGCTATTTACAATATATATTAATGATCTGGATGAGGGAATTGAAGGCAATATCTCCAAGTTTGCGGATGACACTAAGCTGGGGGGCAGTGTTAGCTGTGAGGAGGATGCTAGGAGACTGCAGGGTGACTTGGATAGGCTGGGTGAGTGGGCAAATGTTTGGCAGATGCAGTATAATGTGGATAAATGTGAGGTTATTCATTTTGGTGGCAAAAACGGGAAAGCAGACTATTATCTAAATGGTGGCCGATTGGGAAAGGGGGAGAAGCGAGACCTGGGTGTCATGGTACACCAGTCATTGAAGGTAGGCATGCAGGTGCAGCAGGCAGTAAAGAAAGCGAATGGTATGTTAGCTTTCATTGCAAAAGGATTTGAGTATAGGAGCAGAGAGGTAAAAACTGCAGTTGTACAGGGTCTTGGTGAGACCACACCTGGAGTATTGCGGCAGTTTTGGTCTCCAAATCTGAGGAAGGACATATTGCCATAGAGGGAGTGCAGAGACGGTTCACCAGACTGATTCCTGGGATGTCAGGACTGTCTTATGAAGAAAGACTGGATAGACTTGGTTTATACTCTCTAGAATTTAGAAGATTGAGAGGGGATCTTATAGAAACTTACAAAATTCTTAAGGGGGTTGGACAGGCTAGACGCAGGAAGATTGTTCACGATGTTGGGGAAGTCCAGGACCAGGGGTCACAGCTTAAGGATAAAGGGGAAATCCTTTAAAACCGAGATGAGAAGAACTTTTTTCACACAGAGAGGGGTGAATCTCTGGAACTCTCTGCCACAGAGGGTAGTTGAGGCCAGTTCATTGGCTATATTTAAGAGGGAGTTAGATGTGGTCCTTGTGGCTAAGGGTATCAGGGGGTATGGAGAGAAGGCAGGTACGGGATACTGAGTTGGATGATCAGCCATGATCATATTGAATGGCGGTGCAGGCTCGAAGGGCCGAATGGCCTACTCCTGCACCTAATTTCTATGTTTCTATGTTTCTATGAAACATGCTCCCGATGTTGGGGGAGTCCAGAACCAGAGGCCACAGTTTAAGAATAAGGAGTAAGCCATTTAGAATGGAGACAAGGAAACGTTTTTTCTCACAGAGAGTGGTGAGTGTGGAATTCTCTGCCTCAGAGGGCGGTGGAGGCAGAATCTCTGGATGCTTTCAAGGGAGAGCTAGATAGGGCTCATAAAAATAGCAGAGTCAGGGGATATGGGGAGAAGGCAGGAACGGGGTACTGATTGGGGATGATCAGCCATGATCACATTGAATGGCGGTGCTGGCTTGAAGGGCCGAATGGCCTACTCCTGTACCTATTGTCCATTGTCTATTGACGTGGCAGTCGGAGGAATTGAGAGCAGGGATTGACTCTTTGCCAGAGGCAGGGTGAGAGGAAGTGTAGTTCAGATAACTCTGGGAGTTGTTAGGTTTGTCGTGGACATCAGTCGATAGTCTGTCGGTGAAGATGGAGACAGAGAGATCAAAAAAGGGGAGGGAAGTGGTCCAGAGATAGTCCAATTGGACTTGTGGGCAGGGTGGGTTAGTGGTAAAGTTCATGAAATCACCAAGTTCTGCACGGGTGCAGGAGGCAGCCACGATGCAGTCATTGAAGAGGCAGAGGAAGAGTTGGGGGAAGGTGCCAGTTACACAAGAACTGTCCAATGTAACCAACATAAAGGCAGACAGAGCTGGGGCTCATGTGAGTGCCCATGGCTACACCTTTAAATTGGTAAAGATTACTCTCAATGCCTTGTCTGTGAGGTAATAGATGAACATCGTAAAGGGCCTGTCCCACTTACGCGACCTTTTCGGCAACTGCCGGCACCCGTCATAGGTCGCCGAAAACTTTCAACATGTTGAAAATTCAGCGGCGACCAGAAAGACGCCGTGACTCTTTGTGTGACTAGGAGACTACTCGTGACCATACAGGCGACTCCTGGCGACGTCATGGGGTGTCACCAGGGGGCATGTCACCAGGGGGTCGCCTGTATGGTTGTGAGAGGTTGCCAGGCTGCGGGCCCTGTGGACGGTAACATCGGGAGCTGACTGGTGACCGACTCCGAACTCCAGCTGCAGCAGATTCGTCCACCCCGAATCGTGGGGCTTGAATCGGCCCGTTCGCGGGGTCTTTCATCGGACGGCGGGGGGCTTCAACATCGGGGGCTTCAATCGCCTCTATGCAGCAGTTTGACTTTAAGCCGTGCCGGGCGCTGAAAGGCCGCGCGAACGGGCCGATTCAGCCCTTAGAAAGCGTCTGATAAAGTCCGGATTACAAAACATGGGGGGGATTGTCCCCCCCCTCTCAACGCATAGGGGGGGGTGGGGGGGGGGGAACATCCCCCGCCCCCCGTCCTCCCTCCCCAGGATTTCCTCCCATGGATAACATGGAACTATTGTGAACAGGTGATCAATGTTCAGTGGGACAAAGGACCTGTTTCTATGCTGTATCTTTAAACTCTGAGCTAAACAGGCTGGTTATGTGTCAGTTTTGTAGGGCATAGTTGAGTTGATAATTGAAAGTTTGAACACTGGACAGTATTAATCTCCTCATTGAAGGAAGATAGCGAATGCAGTTCAGATAAAGTTTATGAGACTAATACCTGGAATTGGCCCATTGATTTATGAAGGTTGGGCAGGTTAGGCCTTTATCTACTCTCGTTTGGAGTGTGAGTGAGGACTTGATTGAAACTTAAGATTCCGTAGGAGTTGGGAGGGTGAATGTAGGGGTGGTTCCTATGGTGGAAGAATCTAGAATTGAGAGGGGAAGACACTGTTTACAATTAAATTGTGTCTCATATAAGACACACGACTTTTTCTCTCAGAGAGTTAGAACTCATTTTTACAATTGACAGCGGAAGCAGAGTCTTTGAATGTTTTAAAGACAGAGGTAAGTAGATTGACGATAAGCCTGCAGGTACCATGGGTGCATGGAATGTGGAGTTGAGGTCACAGCCGTCTCACCTGTGATCATCTTCAGAGGCAGAGCTAACTCCAGTTCCGATTTGTGTATTTATATGTTTTGCTTTAGAAATTCCTAGAAATGTAAGGGAAAAATGATGGAAGACCCTTATCAGCATCAATGTCCAGAAGTATATTGGAGTCTAGGTCCATAGTTCCCTGACGATGGCAACATGAGTAGATAGAAGCTGTGTCTGGTATTGCATGCAATACCACTTGCCTCAATGCAGGAAGGATGTGGAGGCTCTGGAAGGGATGCAGTGGTTTACCAGAACACGTGACTAAAACCTCTGTCTTTCAGCATGTATGCTCAGACCTGCTGGACAGCTGGGATATGCTGCCAGAGGAGGTGGTGGAATCAGATACAATTATAATGTTTAAGAGGCATTTAGATAGATACCCGAAGAGGCAAAACATACGGTCCTAATCTGGCAACTGGGATTAGTATAGATGGGCAAAATGATTGCATTGATGGGGTGGCCTGAAGTGCCGTTTCTGTGCAGTGAGACCCATATTCTATCTTCTGTTTTATGCACTGACCAGGTGGCTGATAAACGTGCCATGTTTGTCTTTTCTCAAGACATTTCAAAAACCTTCAAAGTGTCACTGCAATGTCTAGTTAGTTTTTGTCTTTAGGTTGTGTTTATGTGGGCGGGGAGGGGGGGGTTGAAACGGGGCTTGCTGTCTCTCCCTTCAGGGGAATGCGACTTTTTTGTCGTATCACCCTTCTCTGCCTCCGTCTGCGCTGAGGCCTAATGGCAGAGCTGGCGACCTCGAGACTCCGGAGGCAGAGCCGGTCAGGACTTGCCCTGGGCTCGCTCCCGTGAGTGCGGTCCGGCTCGGGGCTGGAACGGCGCTCCCGTGAGGGGCTGTGACGCTCCCGTGAGGGCGGCCCGGCGCGGGGCTGAGACTCTCCTGTGAGGGCGGCCCCGCTCGGGGCTGGAACGGCGCTCCCGTGAGGGGCTGTGACGCTCCCGTGAGGGCGGCCCGGCTCGGGGCTGGAACGGTGCTCCCGTCGGAGCGGCCCAGCTCTAGGGAGGAACGGCACTCACGTGAGGGCGATCCGGCTTGGGCCTGGAACGGTGCTCCGGTGGCTGGGACGGCGTTCTGGCGGCGGTGACCTGAGTCCGGGGTTCAGCCGCGGGCCGGCGGCTGCGTCCGTTGGACTGGAGGGCGGCAGCTTCGACCACCCCGGGCCGCGGTGTTTGAGCCGGCCCGTTTGCGGGGTTCGGTGAGCCGCGGGACTGTCTGTACCATCGCCCGGTGGGGAATCGCCTCAGTGCAGAGGGAGAAGAGGAGGGAAGAGACTGCAGCTCTAAGATTTTTGCCTCCACCACAGTGAGGAGGTGCTTGGAGGACTCACTGTGGTGGATGTTAATTTGTGTTTATTGTTGTTTATTATTGTATGTATGACTGCAGGCACGAAATTTCGTTCAGACCATAAGGTCTGAATGACAATAAAGGTATTCAATTCAATTCAATTCAATTACTGAAGCTTGGTCAGTTGATGGATTATGGAGAGCAGGATCAGTCAATATGATGCAGGGCATTGAGTTATAAACAACTGGAAGGGAAATGAAAATCGTTCAAATTTGCAGATGGTGCAAGTCTGAAATAAAAACTGAAAATACTGGAAACACTCAACAGGCCTTGTGCAAGTTGGCGATATGCAGAGTACTGCCCTGCCAACTACAAATTCAGAAGGATCAGAAAGGCCAGGCAGCAGTTGTGGAGAGAGGAACGGAATCAGGTTGAACGTTTTTTTGTCAGAACTGTAAAAGAAAATGAAAGTTTGTAACTTGCCAAGAATTGAGATAGGAGAAAGGGAATCTCTGAAAGCGGGAGGCCGCATATTGGCATGGTGATCAATGTGACTTCACAGAATCAGGAGCTGTGCATATAACAGGCTTTCACACAGCACAGGCAGACACACAGGGGAGACCTGGTGGATTCCTCACCAACTCACAAAGTACACGGTTTGAATACCCTTCAATCCAAACAAAACCACAGGGATTAACTGCAATCTCAATAGTTACAATTCCAGTTTACTTAAATATTCGGGTGTGGACAAATGTTTCAAAGAATTCTTCCTTTACCATGGGAACGCATTCTGACAAAACCAACTCTGAATATTCAAAGGCACAAACATAGAAACATAGAAATAGGTGCAGAAATAGCCCATTCAGCCCTTCGAGCCGGCTTCAATGCCATGTGATCATGGCTGATCATCTAAAATCAGTACCCCATTTTGGCTTTTTCTACATATCCCTTGATCCCCTTAGCCCTAAGAACTAAATCTAACTCTCTCTTGAAAACATCCAGTGAAATTGCCTTCTGTGGCAGAGAATTCCACAGATTCACAACTCTCTGGGTGAAAAGGTTTTTCCTTGTATCAATCCTAAATGGGCTACCCCTTATTCTTAAACTGTGACCCCTGGTTCTGGACTCCCCCAACATTGTTTTTTTTAATTCCTGCATCTACCCTGTCCAATCCTCTAAGAAATGTATATGTTTCTATAAGATATCCTCTCATCACTTCTAAATTCCAACGAATATAAGCCCAGTTGACCCATTCTTTCATCATATGTCAGTCCCGCCATGCTGGGAATTAACCTGGTGAACCTACACTGCACTCCCTCAACAGCAATAATGGCCTTCCTCAAATTAGGAGATCAAAATTGCACACAATACTCCAGGTGCGGTCTCACTAGGGCCCTGTACAACTACAGTAAGACCTCCTTGCTCCTATACTCAAATCCTCTCACCATGAAGGAAAACTTCTTCACTGCCTGCTGTACCTGCATTACATCTTTCAGTGACTGATGTACAAGCACACCCAGGTCTTGTTGCACCTCCCCTTCACCTAATGTGACACCATTCAGATAATAATCTGCCTTCCTGTACTTGCCACCAAAGTGGATAACCTCACATTTATCCACATTGTACTGCATCTGCCATGCTTCTGCCCACTCACCCAACCTATCCAAATCACCCTGCAGCCTCATAGCATCCCCATCACAGCTCACACTGCCACCCAGCTTTGTGTTATCCATAAACTTGGAGATGTTACATTTAATTCCCTCGTCTAAATTATTAATATATATTGTAAGCAACTATGGTCCCAGCACTGAGCCTTGCGGCACTCCACTAGTCACTGCAGGCCATTCTGAAAAGGACCCGTTAATTCCTACTCTTTGCTTCCTGTCTGCCAACCAGTTCTCTATCCATGTCAATACCCTACCCCCAATATCATGTCCTCTAATTTTGCACACTAATCTCTTGTGTGGGACCTTGTCAAAGACTTTTTGAAAGCCCAGATACACCACATCCAACTGGCTCTCCCTTATCCATTCTACTTATTACATCCTCAAAAAATTCCAAAAGATTAATCAGGCATGAATTCCCCTTCATAAATCCATGCTGACTTTGACCGATTCCATCACTGCTTTCTAAATGCGCTGCTGTAACATCTTTAATAATTGACTCCAGTATCTTCCTCACTACTGATGTACGGCTAAATCACACTATCCGTGAATACAATGCATCTGGAACAGCAACTATAGAGTTGCTACATTATCTTGCAACTTCCAAGTCTGAAATGTCCGATCCTGACCCAAGGTTCTGCACAATTTCTTATATTCTCACGCTAAGGCCCGGTGCCCTAGCGGCACTGGCTCGATGAAATAGTGGTCGGCCTGGCCCAGTGTGATGCTGTCAGCTCCTTCCACCACCGCCCCGTGCAACCGCGCTCGATCCGCCCACTCACCCGGCTGCTGGAGGTCCTCCCGCAGCCGCCTCCGCCTACAGTGACAAATGGATGCAACAGTCTCACTTCTGATAGAGCTCGTAAAGATAGCGGAGTCAAGGGATATGGGGAGAAGGCAGGAACGAGGTACTCATTGTGGATGATCAGCCATGATCACAGTGAATGAAGGGCCGAATGGCCTACTCCTGCACCTATTGTCTATAGTTTATTGTCTATCGTTTCCTGGTTCAGTATCTACACTTGCTTCATCCTTCTATTGTCTAATGCCTGGAATTTCACTTATTGTTTCACAGTATTGATGAACGTCATGTTATTTAACGGATTATCTTCGTGCATGTATCAGTTGAGAGGTTGTTACAGTATGTTAGTTTCCAAAGCTCCTGCTGTAAGCTGTAACTCTGCCCCCTCCATCGAGAGCCGCGTTAGTTCCTGCAAGTGTCCTTGCCATTAACATTGTCATTAACATTGGGAAGCAGTTTGACGGCTGGTTTGTGCTTGTATTAATGGCTGCTGCATTTTATATATTTACACCTTCCAACTATGTTTGCTACTTCCTAACAGTAGCTGGAGAAAGAAAAAAAACATGCAGAAACTGTGGGAGGAAATGCTGTCAGGTCAGATAGTGATAGTGGAGAGAGAAAGGTTTACAGATGGAGCATCAGCAGAAGAAGTGACTAGATCTATTGCACAGAAAGTGAGTTACCGCTGATTCTGCTACTGGAGGAACATCTCATATTCCGCTTGGACAGCTTACAACCCGACTGTATGAACAGAGAATTCTCTCATTTTAAGTAAGCCCCCCCCCCCATTTTCCTCCCCCTCTTTCTCCTGTCCCTCCATCCCAATGGTTTGCGTTCACATGACACATTCCCGCCTCCCTCCTTTCTCCGCCCCACCCGCGTTCCCCTACCTCTATATCCCCCCTCTCTGCCTTTATCTCCTCTTCTCTCCTTATCTGACACCGTTTTGTCTTTTCATCTTTAACTTTTGTCCACCCATATATCAATCAAATCCCCCCCTCACCTGTATCCAACGGTCGCTTGCCAGTCTTTGTCCTGCCCCCTCCTCTATTTTCCAGCCCTCTCCCCATGCTACAATCAGTTAGAAGAAATATTGTCTGTGCATTCTCTTCACAGATGCTGCCTGACTTGCTGAGTTACTCCAGCACTTTGTGTCTTACTCAAATAGTTGATTTCAGATTTTCTGGATTGGTTTACATTTACTGCTTAACCATAAGTTCATAAATGCTAGGAGCAGAATTAAGCCATTCGGCCCATCAAGTCTTCTCCACCATTCAATCATGGCT
Organism: Leucoraja erinaceus; assembly: GCF_028641065.1. Classification (NCBI taxonomy): domain Eukaryota; kingdom Metazoa; phylum Chordata; class Chondrichthyes; order Rajiformes; family Rajidae; genus Leucoraja; species Leucoraja erinaceus. The sequence goes on along the minus strand of NC_073402.1, from coordinate 8,415,075 downwards.
GATCTATCTTCCCCTCTTAACCTCATTCTCCTGCCTTCTCCCCATAAACCCTGACACTGGTATTAATCAAGAATCTATCCATCTATGCCTTACAAATATCCATTGATGGCCTCCACAGCGTAACGCGCTAATGAATTCCGCAGATTCACCACCCTCTGACTAAAGAAATTCCTCCTCATCCCCTTCCTACAGGAACGTCATTTAATTCTGAGGGTTTGACCTCCAGTCCTAGACCCTCCCACTAGTGGAAACATCCCCTCCACATCCACTATATCCAGGCCTTTCGCTATTTGGTTAGTTTCAATGAGGTCCCCTCATCCTTCTAAACTCCACGAGTAGAGGCCCAGTGGCATCAAAAGCTCGTCGCAAACTGATGAGCAATCTTCAACCAGAACTTGTTCTCCAGAGATGCTGCCTGATACACTGAATATTTCAGTCATTTTCTGTTTTATTTCAGATTTCCAACATCTGCTGTTTTTTAGTTTGATCTGTATGCAATCAACAAATCATTTCCTACTCCGCAGCCAGCTGGCAATAACTGAATGGATAACTAACTGGGATTTTTGTCTGAGTCTCCATCAAAGTTGATTAATGACATAATTCATTCCAAAGTCGCATTCCTCCTGCTTGTTATTAAATTCTGTGGTTCGAATAATTTTGTATCACTAACTACAGAGTTCAAAATGGCAACATTTCAGATGCAAGATTTGAACTTGTGAAGATGGAATGGTACAGTACAAGAACAGGCCCTTGGCCCACAATATCCATGTCGAAAATGATGCCAAGTTAAACTAATCACATTGTATGCACATGATCAATATCTCTCCATTCCCTGAATATCCATGTGCTTATCTAAAAGCCTCTTAAATGCCACTATGATATCTGCCTCCACCACCATATTACAGGCACCCACCTTGACCTGCAAATCTCCATTAAATGTTGTCCTTCTCACTATGGTAGACAAAAGCGCTGGAGAAACTCAGCGGGTGCAGCAGCATCTATGGAGCGAAGGAAATAGGCACCGTTTTGTGCCGAAACTTTGCCTATTTCCTTCGCTCCATAGATGCTGCTGCACCCGCTGAGTTTCTCCAGCACTTTTGTCTACCTTCGATTTTCCAGCATCTGCAGTTCCTTCTTAAACACTAAGTCCTTCTCACTGTGTATGTCAGTTCGACTGCAAGCTGTGTCCTCCAGTCTTTGACATTTCCACCCTGGGGATAAAGATTCTGACTGTCTACCCGATCTGTGCCTCTCACAATTTTATATTCCTCTATCAGGTTTTATTCCTTGTTATTTTCCTCATTTCCTCAATAAATGTTAGTTAAATGTAATAATTAACATCCCATTTGAGAAATGATTCCAACATATTGTACTATTTTATATGTAAAAACAAAATTAAATTGCCCCACAACAGCTTCTGATTCCTCAACATGGTAGCACTAATTCCAAATTCACCAGCTCCTTTGGTCTGGGAACTTTGCATCCAATGGCTTAGTTTTCAGATGAGATTGTTTTTTGAAGTGTGTAAGCTAGTAGAACTTGAAACACACTGGTTTGAATGAACTTGTTTTAAAGACTAAAGGGCCTGTCCCACGAGCATGCGACTCCATGCGGCAAGCGCGACCTAACGTGGTCGCTTGAGCCATACGGCCTCGCGGGGCCGGTCCCATTTCGATCGCCGGAGCCATATGGAGTTGTGCTGAGCTGGTCCCGACATCGCACGGGGCTCCGAAAAATTGACCGTGTTCAAAAATTTTGCGCGGCAACGGCCTGCCGGCCCGCAGCCGCCTCGACTCCCTACGCACCGCCTCGACTCCCTACGCACCGCCTCGACTCCCTACGCACCGCCTCGACTCCCTACGCACCGCCTCGACTCCCTACGCACCGCCTCGACTCCCTACGCACCGCCTCGATGGGCGTGCGCAGCATCTCAACGCCGTATGCAGCATCTTGACGCCGTACGTCACTTTATTCCTTTGGCTTGCTCTTTATCTCTCTGCGCCAGGGAATGAGATTAATTGGGCAAACTTCTGGGAGCATTCGACCATGATTTTACAGAAGATGAAGAATGTGGCAGAAATGAACTTTTAATGAATTGTTGGGTTTATCAATTAATACTTCAATTAATTCATTAACAATTCATTTTCATTCTCACTTTATGTCACAAGGCAGAGTCCAGGCTTGTGAAGACTGCACAACATTAACCATAACCATTGTGTTTAAGAAGGAACTGCAGATGCTGGAAAATCGAAGGTACACAAAATGCTGGATAAACTCAGCGGGTGCAGCAGCATCTATGGAGCGAAGGAAATAGGCAACGTTTTGGCCTATTTCCTTCGCTCCATAGATGCTGCTGAACCCGCTGATTTTCTCCAACATTTTTGTCTACCTATTAACTATAACCAAACATGATCTATTCTGGACTTTGTAATTTGGTTACACTGGAGATTATGTTTTTTTCACTATTATGGTCTGGTTACCCAGTATTACTGATTATGAATTTACTGTATTATTGATTAGTGTGTATTTATTAGTGTGTTAGACCGAACCTTTATTTCCCAGGGTGGAAATGTCAAAGACTAGAGTGCACAGCTTTAAGGTGAGAGGGGCAAAGTTTAAAGGAGATATGCCAGGCAACTTTTCTTTTTGCACAGATGCTGATGGGAGCCTGGAACACACTGCCAGGGCTGGTACTGGGGGCAGATACAATAGTGGTTTAAGAGGCTTTTAGGCAGGCACATGGATGTGCAGGGAAGGGTGGGATATAGATCACATGCAGACAGCGGAGATTAGTTTAACTTGGCGTCATGCTTGGCACGGACATTGAAGGGCCTGTTCTTGTGCTGTACAGTTCTATGTTCTACATCAATGGGTCTGTAAAGGGCTTGTCCCACTTTCCCGAGTTATTCACGAACTCTCCTGAGTTATTCACGAATTCTCCCGAGTTTTCAAACTCGCAGAATGTTCGTAACGAGTCGGTAGGAGTCCATGGATACATCGTAGCGGCTCGTTAAACCAGCCATTGGTACTCGGGGCATCAAGTAAGTCGGGACGTTTATTCCAGCCTGATGAAAAATGTCCATGAGTAAAAAAAATAGCCCCTTGTACCTACGTCTGGCATAATGAGCCGCTACGATATGTACAAAAAACATTTTTCACACAGATAGTGGTGAATCTCTGGAACTCTCTGCCACAGAAGGTAGTTGAGGCCAGTTCATTGGTTATATTTAAGAGGGAGTTAGATGTGGCCCTTGTGGTTAAAGGGATCAGAGGGTATGGAGAGAAGGCAGGTATGGGATACTGAGTTGAATGATCAGGTATGATCGTATTGAATGGCGGTGCAGGCTCGAAGGGCCGAATGGCCTACTCCTGCACCTATTTTCTATGTTTCTATCCACGGACTCCCACAGAATCGTTACGAACATTCAGCGAGTTTGAAAACTCGGGAGAATCCGTGAATAACTCGGGAAACTGGGACGGGTCCTTTAGGCAGCAGCAAATAAGAATTGGATTGTTCTGTTGCTGGTACACATGGCATTTAAACATCCCGTTGCCTGGTGATTTGTGGGGGCCCTCCGTTAACAGTGCTGCTGTTTACAGATGTTGCAGTGGTGGAGTTGACCGACCCGTACTACCACTCGTCACTCTTCTATCACCTTGGTGTCCGGGAGAGCTTCAGCATGACGAACAATGTGATCCTGTGCAGCGACAACAACGTAACCACGCTGCAGTCACTGCAGGTAAGACAGCCCGCAACCAGGTACCCGCAACAAGCTGGGAGACCCCCACACCCTGCCCCAGCACTGCCTGATCTGGGTGTCTCTGTAATCCCGGTGAAGTGTCTGACACCCTGAAACATCGACTCTGTTTCCCACAGATGCAGCCGCGAGTGTTACTGGCATTTTCTATTTTTATTTGGTTCACTATGTTCCTTCCCCGTGGGAAAGAATGGCATTGCAATCCATTGGGTTGCTCGAGCACTTGGTGTCCTTTTGCAATGTTCTTCAGTGGCATGAGGTCCCCCCCTCCCCCTGTGCTGTGGGAATAATTCTTACTGACAAATAAATGAAGAGCCTCATAATCCAGCGAGTGAACGACACATCAAACTACCTCCCTCACCCGGTGAAGATTCTTACATGCTGTTCATAGAACATAGAACAGTACAGCACAAGACCAGGCCCTTCGGCCCACAACGTCTGTGCCGAACATGATGCCAAGACCATCTCTGATCTATCTGCACATAATCTGTGTCCCTCTATTCCCGACATAATAAGGTTTCTACTGTCTACCCTATCTATGCCTCTCAGTTTTATATACTTCTATCAGGTCTCACCTCAAATTCTAACATTCTGGAGAAAGCAATCCAGATTTGTCTAAGCTTTCCTTTAAGATAATACAGTCTAATCAAGGCAGCATTCTGGTCAAAGATATCGTTTCCCCCCGGATATGAATGAGTAACTAACTCGGATTCCCTTCCACAATTTGTGCTTTGTAAATATGTCCAGATTGATATTTTACTGATTGTTTTCTGTTTTGTTTACAGGATATCGTTTGTCAGAAAAATATGGTAAGTTTTTTTCTTGACAACTATTAAAGATGAGTATGTGTGCAGGTTGCAGCAATTCATGCCCACAAATTCACAAGTTGCTCTGTAAGTTTCAATGAGCGTTAGCTGATGAATTAATGTTCGGTGGATTACACTCTGATGATGGAATTAAATCCAATGTGAGCCGCACTTGGTAATTCTGGATGGCCATAAGCCCACTTCACCAAACTTGATTGAGAGTCTTTGTGTGAGCAATCCTGTTGTTGCTCTGGATTGGGGAACAGAATGTGCGATTCACTCTTCATCAAATGTGCTGCAACTGCTCTGGAAGTGAAACGGAGGCCGTGTTAAATCCACCGGAGGAGACAAGGTGCTGGAGGAACTCAGTGGGTCAGGCAGCGTCTCTGGAGAACATCGATGTGTCATGTACTCTTCTTCAGACTGATTGAAGAAAGGTCCTAAACATCACCTATTCATGTTCTCTAGAGATGCTGTCCGACCCGCTGAATTACTTCAGCACTTTGTATCCTTATGTGTATTAATCTGCAGTTCCATGGTTCTACTTAAATCTACCAAAGCTGTGTAGAACTATTGACTATCACCAGCAGAACAAGAGTTTTGATCCATGTCTAAATCAGGTCCCGTTGATGGCTGTGTTCTATATAACACAGTTGTGGCCGAGAATAGTTTTCTGACAGGGCAGTTTGAATGACTTTCGTTGGATGTTGTCACGGATGGTGTTGTAATTGTTAGAGCCTCTCTCTTCCCCCCCCCCCCCCCCCCCCCCCCCCTCTCTCCCCCTCTCTCCCCTCCCAGGACTCTAGTGGAAACTACACCTTCATCCCGTACATTGTGACACCGAGTGGGAAGCTCTTCTGCTGTGAAGCCAGCATGATGAAGGGTCTGACGGAAATGTTCCAGCCACACTTCAACCTGGAGACTCTACTGGTGCCCTTGATAGATCACCTCACAAAATTACTGGAGGAGACCCAGATTAATTCTTGGTGAGATTCTCGCTCCGGTGGGAAAAAAAACTTTGAGGAATATAGTAAATGGATTAAGAAGCAAGACCCCCCCCCCAAGGGCTGTAATTTCTGGAGTTCCCTCTGGAGGATAGTGCTTGGCTGTCGAGAAGGTGCTGGAGGGAGGGGAGGGAGGGGGGGCTCTAGATTCCTGACACTTGCACAAGTTGGTAAGGCTACACATTGGCAGAGTCATGTACCACAGGGAAGGTCACTTGTACTGAGGGGAGGTTTAAACTAATTTGGCTGGGGAAGCTAACTTTGGAAAGGCGGACATAGGTACAAAAAGAATTAGGAGAAATAAATAAAAGACACAAAGTGCTGAGTAACTCAGTGGATCGAGCAACATCGCTGGAGGACATGGATAGGCGACATTTCAAGTCGAGGCTTCTTCAGACCCTATTGTTTAGAGATGCTGCCTGACTCGTTGAGTTACTCCAGCACTATGTGCCTTTTTTTTTTGTAAACCAGCATCTGCAGTTTCTTGTGTCTAGTGGAAATAGATATCCATGGAACATAGATTCATGGATCTTCACTTGATTCTGGAATGGTTCCAATATTTTTGAAAACCGCAAGTGTTGCAGTTTTGCGCAAGGAAATATGGCAACAGGAAGCAGGGAACCCGGCCGGTTAACCTCATGCTTGCTGTTGGAGACATTTACAAAATGATACAATTATGCAGATGGTTTTAGTAAGTTCTTGACCAGTTTATAAGAGTTCTTTGAGGTTGATTAAAGGAGAACTAATAAATGTATTTGAAATGAAAGTGGCATTTAAGAGTGTTTTGATAGACTCATGGATACGAAGGGAATAGCGGGATATGGATCGTGTGCAAGCAGAGGAGATTAGTTTAACTTGGCATCATGTTCGGCACGGACATTGTGGGCCAATGTGTGTTGAACATTGTGTGTTCGGATGCTGTACTGTTCTATGTTCATTATGTTTCTGTTAGCATCTGCCTGTTCGGCTGCTCAAACTCATCCATCCGTGCCCAGGTAACTAAACGGTGATAGGAAGATTCGGAGGGCCACACATGTGAAGATTTGTCCAAATTGGCCAATACTTGTTGGACAACAGAGGGCATGTAAAAACACATAGAACAGAGGCCAACATTTCATCTGCCGTCCCAGCTGCGACGTTTCCTTGCGGCAGTATTCGGGCAGTGCTATCGGACAACGCTGACTTGCCCGAGCCTCAACCCAACTGAGCTCGCCAAAATGCTGCAAAACTCCTGGGATAGTGGAAAGCGCTCAAAGTAAAGACAGAAGCGCTTGGGACATTTAAAGCCTAACCACTGGCCAGATGTTGCCTAACCACTGGCCAGATGTTGTCAAACCGGAGAAACCATTGAAGGATTAGTACAGTTCCATTGACGAAAGGACGAGGATGTGAGGAATCATCAGAGCGGCAGCATTGGAATTGGCTGTGTTTGCTGGCGATTATTGGATAAGATTACGGAGAGTCAGTATGTCAAAGAGGACTCTCCCGAACTTCTACAGGTGCACAGTAGAGAGCATGCTGACCGGTTGCATCGTGGCCTGGGATGGTAACCTGAGTGTCCAGGAGCGGAAAAGGCTGCAAAAAGATGTGACCACTGCCCAGTCCATCATCAGCTCTGACCTCCCTACCATCGAGGGCATCTATTGCAGGCACTGCCTCAAAAAGGCTGGTAGCATCATCAAGGACCCACACCATCCTGGCCACACACTCATCTCCTCGTTGCCATCAGGTAGAAGGTACAGGAGCCTGAAATCTGCAACATCCAGTTTCAGGAATAGGTACTTCCCCACAGCCATCAGATTATTAAACTCAACTTCAAACAAACTATGAACTATAACAGCCTATTGCACTTTATCTGTGTGTGTGTGTGTATTCCATGGTATATGGTCACACTGATCTGATCTGTATTTATGCCTACAATATTCTGTCGTGCTGCAGAAAGCAAGAATTTCATTGTCCTATCTGGGACACAACTCCTTTGACTTGACTCTTGAAAGACCATTCCTTTCTCTTTTCCTTCTGCAGTGAGTATTTTCGGGAAACCATTCGGAATGACATTCGCAAAGCGAGGGAGACGTACAACGGGCAGGAGCTGCGGGAAGCACTAGCACGGATCCAGCAGCGCCTCGACAGCGTCGAGCTTCTGAGTGCGGACATTGTGGTGAACCTCCTGCTGTCCTACCGAGACGTACAGGTGTGTGACTTGCCGTGAATACCGGGACAAACTGCGAACACCACAGGCTCCTGGCTCTAATAATGCCCCTGTCCCACTTAGGTAACCTGAACGGAAACCTCTGGCGACTTTGTGCTCCACCCAAGGTTTCCGTGTGGTTCCCAGAGGTTTTTGTCAGTCTCCCTACCTGCTTCCACTACCTGCAACCTCCAACAACCACCTGCAACCTCCGGGAACCGCACGGAAACCTTGGCTGGGGCGCAAAGTCTCCAGAGGTTTCCGTTCAGGTTACCTGTTGGACAGGGGCATAAAAACACTGGAGGGGGTCAAAGGCCAGAGATGAACAAAACAAAATGTGTGTGACAAAAGGATTGAAGAGTTGCGAATCGTGAAGCCAGAGAATGTAGTGAGGAGAGGGAGAGGAAGGGGAGAAATAGGTGTGAGTCCAGGTGTGGCGCAGGGGAGGGGGAGGGGAGAGGGGAGCAACTATGGGGGGGGGGGGGGGGGGGGGGGGGATGACTATACATATTACTCCCAATGCAGCTGGCCCAGCTATAAAGAGCTGCTATGTGACTTCCCGACTCATCTATACTCAATTTTACTTAGTAGTTGCCCAGTTGAAAACCTCATGGTTGTAACTGGTATCTGCAGAATCAACGTTGGCAAATGGTCTTGTGATGCAGATAGGTCCTGGTCTCATTGAAGGGCTGGACCTTCTCCTGTACCTAATGTGTCTGTTCTCTCCATTCATTCCTGATTGTAATCTATATCAAGGTCATTACACTGGGAATGAGTCGGTTTCAATGGTGCAAGTCCGCAATATCATCTCATTGAAACCGACTTGTTTAGATGAAATTCCTCCTCCACATTCCCATAAACATTCCATGGGTGAGTAATCCTGTCCAAAAAAGCCTACATGTCCAATCCTTGTAGAACATCATTGCCATGAGCAGAATGTGCAGGGAGTTAGACAAGACAGTATTAATGATCTTCAAAGCTGATAACAATACTGAACGTGAACATAGAAGTGAATTTAAGGCTGGAACTAAGAGAATGCAGAGGTTAAATGAGTATACTTGAAATCCAGAGGCTGAGAGTATCAGCCATTACAAGCTGAGAATTGAAAGTATATTAAGATGGTTTATCAATGATTGATGATTCAGACGTTATGAAACTCGTAGCAGTAAGTTTTACCATGAAGCTGTCGATGTCAAAAAAGCGTCAGCTGATGTAGCGGGGACTAGAATCTGTCACATCTGGCCCCTCTGTGTCAGCAGCACCACATTGTCACTGTAGATCTGTAGCAACCTGTCAAAGGCAAACATCTCTGGACATCTTCACAGGCAAATTGCTGTAACAAATGGTCTGTCCAGCAAAGACCACACCCTAAGCATGAATATAAACACCAATATGCAATCTTGATATTTAATTTATTAGATGTTATGCAGTTGTATAGGGCGGGACTGTCATATGAGGAAAGATTGAAAATGATGAGTTTATGAGTACTGAATTTTGTTGTTCCATTTTTGGAGCTTACGACAATTAGACACTCTTGAGTTGACTCTTGGCTCCTTTGGACTGACTCTTGTACGTTATGGGCCTGTTACATCTGCACTCTCATAATCTTGAGGACTTGGCACATGTGGTGGCTGCAGTGACTAGTGTTCGATCCTGAGCTCGGGTGCTTTCTGAGTGGAGTTTGCTGGCTCTTCCTGGGGGATTTCTCCAGCTTCCTCGTCACATCCCACAGAAAGACCACTGGGTCACTTGGCTTCTGTAAGTTACTATGCAGTGTATGACTGCGGCAGGTGGAGTCCATGGGCCTGTGAGGGAAAATATAATACAGGACCAAAGAGGGAGTGGAACTGATGAATTACTATGGTAGCCAGGATGGGCTGAATGGCCTTCTCCAGAGTAGTATAATAAGGAAATTAAGCATGTAAATAAGTAAATTATGCACGCACAGCCTTTTGCATCATTTTGCATGCTCTCCATATTCAATTTGTAGTAAGGAGACTGGAAATATTAAAGTATTCCTCCGTGCAGTGGTAGCAAGTCATGGAGTTTGTACGTTCTCCCTGTGACCACGTGGGCTTTCTATGTTTCATTACGACAACGAATAAGAGGATTCCATCCCCCTCTGGATTTGACCGATTGATTGAGAGACATGGGCCCTTCAGCCCATCTAGTCCACGCCAACCATTGATCAGCTGTGCACACACTAGTTTTATGTTTTCCCTTTTCCTCCCTCATTCATCCCCTACGCACTGGGAGAAGCGTACAGAGACCAATTAACCCGCAAACCTGCACGTCTGGGATGTGGGAGGAAACCGGAGCACCAGGAGGAATCCCACGTGGTCACAGGGAGAACGTGCAAACTCCACGCAGACAGCACCCGAGGTCAGGATTGAACCTGAGTCTCTGGTGCTGTGAGACAGCGGCTCTACCTGCTGCGCCACTGTGCTGCTGATATTATATTGGTGACATCAGGTCTGTGTGAATGATCTGTTTTGCATATATCATGGCAGTGAATAGACTCAGAAATTTGGTTATAAACACTGGGACATTCTGGGATTGCGAAAGTCACTTCTTTCCCTCATTGATGTCGGGTTTTTTTCCTGGTGATTGTGGTTTTGCTGTTATTTCCTGTTTGAACACATTGCGTGGTTCATTGGGAAGTTCAGTGAAACTCAGTCTGCAATGTTGAGTAATAATGTCATGTCAGCAGGCCAGCTGTCATTACATGATCCTGTACTCCTGCTCAACCAGTTTGTAAGCTTTCTGCAGCAATCGTGCTTCAAAGTAACACTAG
>NC_073402.1:6762022-6902022 GCF_028641065.1 Leucoraja erinaceus | reverse complement strand
GGTACGTTAATTGGCCTTCATCAATCCAGAAATCATCATTACGACATCACACACAATTGTGATAGAGATGAAGGAAACTTCCAGACCATGTGCGGCACGGTGGAGTAGCGGTAGAGTTGCTGCTTTACAGCGCCAGAGATCCAGGTTCAATCCTGAGTATGGGTGCTGTCTGTACGGAGTTTGTACGCTTTCCCTTTGACCTATGTGGGTTTTCTCCGGATGCTCCGGTTTCCTCCCACACTACAAAGACGTACAGGTTTGTAAGTTAATTGGCTTTGGTAAAATTGTAAATTGTTCCCAGTATGTGTAGGATAATGTGTAGGAAAGAACTGCAGATGCTGGTTTAAATCAAATATAGACGCAACATGTTGGAGTAACATAGAAACATAGAAAATAGGTGCAGGAGGAGGCCATTCGGCCCCTCGAGCCAGCACCGCCATTCATTGTGATCATGGCTGATTGTCCCCTATCAATAACCCGTGCCTGCCTTCTCCCCATATTCCTTGACTCCACTAGCCGCTAGAGCTCTATCTAACTCTCTCTTAAATCCATCCAGTGACTTGGCCTCCACTGCCCTCTGTGGCAGGGAATTCCACAAATTCACAACTCTCTGGGTGAAAAAGCTTTTTCTCACTTCAGTCTTAAATGACCTCCCCTTTATTCTAAGACTGTGGCCCCTGGTTCTGGACTCGCCCAACAACTCAGCAGGACGGGCAGCATCTCTGGAGGTAAGGAATGGGTGACGTTTCAGGTCAGGTCTGAAGAAGGGTCTCAACCCGAAACGTCACCCATTCCTTCTCTTCAGAGGTGCTGCCTGTCCCGCTGAGTTACTCCACAATTTTATGTCTATCTTTGTGTGTAGGATAGTGTTAGTGTGCGGGGATCGCTGGTCGGTGCGGACTCGCCGAAGGGCCAATTTCTGCGCTGTATCTCTAAACTTAACTAAACTGAGCTAAACCAGACTTGGCACATCAAGCATGGACATTGGTATATTTGTCTATCTATAGCTGTCGTATTTATATACTCACGAGAGTCAGCCCTCATGCCACTAATTTTGAGTGCCTGGATTCTCCATCCTCAGAAGCATCAATGAATTAGACATTGAATATAATCTCACTCAGGCTGAGACTAAACTAGGGAGAGTGTTGTCACTGACAAGAGAACCTATTTTTTGGTAGATCCCACAATACATGTTGGTGCTGCCCAGTAGACTTTTCTTTATCTTTAGAGACACAGCATGGAAATAGGCCCTTCAGCCCTGTGCTGACTGGTGATCACCCCACACACTAGTACTATCCTACACCCAATAGACAATAGACAATAGGTGCAGGAGGAGGTCATTTGGCCCTTCGAGCCAGCACCGCCATTCACTGTGATCACGGCTGATCATCCACATTCAGTACCCCGTTCCTGCCTTCTCACTATATCCCCTGACTCCGCTATCTTTGAGAGCTCTATCTAACTGATTCCCCTTTGGACAATTTACAATTTACAGTAGCCAACGACCTCTACAAACCTCTACGCCTTTGGAGTGTGGGAGGAAACCAGAGCACCCGGAGAAAACCCACGAGGTCACGAGGACAATGTACACACTCTGTACAGACAGCACCCGTAGTCAGGATCGAGCCCAGGTCTCAGGCATTGTAAGGCAGCAACTCCACCACTGTGCCACTGTGCCGCCCTGCAGTAGAGGTTTCTCAGAATGATGCACAACATCTCATATTCTGCTTTTGCAGTTTCCAACCCAGCGGTATGAACATTGAATTCGCCACCTGGCTCACCTGGATTAAACATCCCCTTCCCCTTCCACCTACATTCCTTCCTCTAGCTTCACATTTCACAACTTCAATTATTTTGCCTTTTCTCTGGCCTTTGTCCAACCATCTGCCTATCAACCCCCTCAATGGATTGTGTGCAGGCAGAGAAGAGTTTATCGTGACATCATGTTCATCAGAGACATTCTTTGTCGTTGAGGACACTGGTGGTTGAGGACGGGCTATGGAGAACTGGACGACGTGCGGTCGGGAACAAAGGAGGTCCCGGCATGGGGGAACGGCTAGGAGGGAGAGGAAGGGGGGAGCGGCGGGGGTGAGAACAAATGAGGTCCTGGTGTGGGGTGACCACAGTGAGGGGGGAGGGGGGTGAACATAGGAGGAGCCGGCATGGGATAGATTGAAACTTTGTCGGTGCCCTTTATGTGCCGACTATTTGCATACCTTGATTACGCAAGCAAAGAATTTCACTGTGACTTGTCGGATGTGACATTTATCATTCATGAAGTATTCATTCGTTCATTCATTCACACATTCTGGTGTATTGTTCTATGTTCTACGTTCTATGTTCTATGCTCTATCTGCAGTAACTTCACACGTAGCCCCAGTGGTGATGACTGCACAGAACTGGACAGGGGAGGCAAAGGAACGACTCTGCGACTGCTTGGACTCGATAGACTGGGCGACACTCATGGACTCGGCAATGGACCTGCATGAATATGTCCCGGTTGTCACTGACTTTAAAAAATTCTAAGGAGCAGTCCTGACCTGAACGTCGCCAAGCCATTCCCCCCACACAGATGCTGCCTGACTCTGAATTCCTCCAGCACTTTGTGTTTTCCTCAAGATTCCAGCATCTGCAGTCTCTAGACTTTAGAGGTACAGCGTGGAAACGGGCCCTTAGTCCCACCAACTCCGTGTCAACCAGTGATCACCCCGTACACTAACACTATTCTACACACTAGGGACAATTTACAATTTTACAGAATCCTACAAACCTGTACGTCTTTGCAGCAAAAGCTTTTCACTGTACCTCAGTACACGTGACCATAAACTAATGACTAATGACTAATGACTAGGGCAGTCGCGGTGGCGCAGCGGTAGAGTTGCTGCCTTACAGTAAAATGCAGCGCCAGAGACCCGGGTTCGATCCCGACTACGGGTGCTGTCTGTGTGGAGTTTGTATGTTCTCCCCATGATCTGCGTGGGTTTTCTCCGAGATCTTCGGTTTCCTCCCACACTCCAAAGACGTACAGGTTTGTAGGTTAATTGGCTTGGTAAATGTAAAATTATCCAAGTTGGCGATATGCAGAGTGCTGCCCTGCCGACTACAAAATTCAGAAGGTTCAGAAGGAATGACTATTGAAACAGGAGCACCCGGAGAAAACCCACCCGGTCACAGGGAGAACATACAAACTCCATACAGACAGCACCATTGTCAGGAGCTTTAGTTAGCCTGTTTTGCCTCTATCCCTCCCCTTGTAAAGTGCTGACATGACATTTTAGCGAAGAGATGAAATCACTTTGAGAATGCAGAATAAGCAAAGTAACAGAGTCGTTCACTGAGATGAAGCAGTGTGAGCAATATAGCTTTGATGGGCCAAGAATTCCCACGTGGCAATACAATCCATCATATCTCCCGAAAGATACAGCCACCACAAGTGTAATTCCTTTGTGATTGTCTCGGTATTTCCATAGCAACTGCGAGTCACAGACTGCTGCCTCCAAAGTGTACCCTTTGCCCTCGAATGTCACCATGACTGACAGATGTCTAACAGTGTAAGAATAAACTTGCATTGTTAATTGGAGGATTTGCATGGACCAGTTTAGAATCACACATCGAATTTAAGATGCTGGCTACAAATCAGTGAATCTGTGGCAGCATTCCTGTATCAAAGGAAACGTCATATTTTAACGCACTTTATAAAATAGAGGAGTTGTACCCAAGGATAAGGTTTGAGTTTAGGCTTATTATAGTCATCTATATCGAGATGCAGTGAAAGGCTTTGTTTTGCATGTGGTGCAATCAAACCGGATAATACCACACATAAATACAATCAAGATAAGCTCAAGTACTATAGGTAAAGATGAAACTGTGGAAGAATTTCTTGCCAAACTCATACGCTGGAGGAATTCAAAGGTCAGGCAGCGTCTGTGGAAGGAATGGATAGTCGACGATTCGGGTCAGGACATTTCTAAGTTTTCTCCCTGTGCACGAGTAGAACGGAAACACCAGCCAAATCTTGAATGTAGAAAAGCGAAATAGAAAGAGAAAGCTCAGTGGGTTGGGTGGTACCTATAACAAAACAAATAGGGTTAATGTTTTAGATGTATCGCTGAAACTGGGAAGTTCAGTAATGAATAGGCTTTAAGGTGAAAAAACAGCTTGCGTACGTATGTGTGTATGTTTGTGTGTGTATGTGCATGTACGTGTGTGCATGTGTGTGTGTGTGTGAGTGTGTGTGTGTGTGTGTGTGTGTGTGTGTGTGTGTGTGTGAGTGTATGTATGCATGTGTGTGAGTGTGTGCATGAATGTTTGCATGTATGTCTATGTATATGTGCGGTGAGTGTGTGAGTGTGGGTGTATGTGTTTGTCTGGTTAGTGTGTGTGTGCAGTGTGTGGGTCTGTATATGCGGTGTGTGTGTGTGTGTGAGTGTGTGTGCATATGTGTGAGTGTGCGTGAGCATGTGTACGTGTGCGTGGTGAGTGTGAGTGTGGTGAGTGTGAGTAGGTGTTGACAAGTGGTGACCAATGCGGAAGGCCTGGGAGAGAAGGACAGAAGCGATAAATGACAAGTGGTCGATGGTGCCATGTAGAATGGGAATAGTGTGGATGGGGATAAATGAAATGAAATGAATGAAATTATATGACATTCCCAGAGGACAAGCCTGTGAAGGTCATAAATCCAAAAACTAAAATGCTGTAATTACTGATTGTATGTAATTGTAGGATTCATTGACCAGAACACAATGCTTTGTCTCTTCAGATAGTGAATTACTATTCCTCCAGTTTCCAGGCAATGGCTACTTTAAATTCTGTCTCACTCCACTTCCTCTTTGACCTTTATGCCTTCAGTTTCCTGCATGTTCTGTGGATAAAGGGAGGTCGAAGGATTCACCACACTTACATTAGATTTTAGACTTTAGAGATTTAAAGATACGGCATAGAACCAACTCTTTGGTCCACTGAGTCCTCGCCGACCATTAATCACCCTGTACACTGGCACTATCCTACACACTAGGGACAATTTGCTGAAGTAAATTAATCTACACACCTGGATCTACAAGTCTGTGGGAATGTGGGAGGAAAGTGGAGCATCCAGAGAAAGCCCACGCGGTCCCAGGGAGAACGTACAAACTCCGTACAGACAGCACTCATCGCACACACACACAACACACATGCGCACACTCACATGCACACACATTCACAAGTGTACACATTCACATGCGCACACACAGAGTCAGGATCGAACCCTAGTCAATGCAGCAACTCCACCGCTGCACCACCATGTCACTCCTCACATGCTTTCCATGTTTGTTTTGTGGTTCTGAGGTTAGAAACATAGAAACATAGAAAATAGGTGTAGGAGTAGGCCATTCGGCCCTTCGAGCCTGCACCGCCATTCAATATGATCATGGCTGATCATCAAACTCAGTATCCTGTTCCTGCCTTCTCTCCATACCCCCTGATCCCTTTAGCCACAAGGGCCATATCTAACTCCCTCTTAAATATAATTTTACTTCGGAGTCACGTGAGTGATTCCGTGAAGACCCCAGCTCCAGTGCGCATGCGGCATTATCGCACAGCGTGCAGAACGCGGCAGCCAGCGGGAGTCGGGCTAGCTCCCGCATCCAAGGACGAGAGGTAAGTACTTACCTTAATCGGGCCTTGAGGTTTTTGCTCCAGCGGGAGCAAAGTGAGGCATGGTGAGCGGGCCCCGTTTCGACTCCAGCGTGGGGCCGACAGTGACGGGGAAAAGGTGCCACCCGGACCGCTAACGCTGCGGACCAAAGGTGCCACCCGGACCGCTAACGCTGCGGACCGCTGCTAGGAGCTGCGCTATGCCGGTCCGCTGAACAGCTGTTCCGTACAGCCGCGGACCGGCGGGAAATTTTAAAAAACCCGACCGGCAGCCCTGCAGACTCCTGACCAGGAGAATCACCGCCCGGGAACCGCCACAACGCCGCCTGGAAAACGGCAGGCAGCCTCTACTTACAGGTAAGGGGAAAACTTACCAATTTACAGGTTCTACAGGAGCCATCTTCCTCCAAGCTGGAACAGGTTGGAGACAGCAAAAATGAGTATGTCTGTCTCCCCAAGCCAGAGGAGGTCATGAAGTTCACCTCCAGGAGAAGGACTGCCTGCCCAACTCTTCACGAGGGTCCTTATCTGGGAGGCAGCCACCGGTAGCGGTGGAGCTATTTCAATGCTCCCGCTCACTCGACACCGAGCCGCTCCCTGTGCCGCCGGTGTAAAGGGGCACTGGCTGAATGCCAAGGGAGCTGACTCCTACCCCAGTGCTATTGCACTAGCCATCTCCCTTGTCGAGGGATTGATGCAACAGCGGAGCGGAGTGCTTTGCCTCCTCCCATTTAGCGCATCCTTTATGCTCCTTTTTTAAGGGCTAAGGAGGCCAGGGCTGGGCTGGCTTAAGCGCTGGGCAGGCGGACGAGAACAGCAGTATGCCAGGGGAGCAGGATCAGGAAGAGCCACTGGGTGTCGTGGGCCACTACATGGCTCCTCCACGCGACCATCTTCCCAACAAAAGCCCTGCAGGAACAGGCCTTTCCAGAGGCAAATCCGCAGGCAGCTGGGTCTCGTAGACTCACAGACAAGCAGCGAATTCTACAGAAGGTCAAGATGTTACCACCTTTGCTCGCCTTTGGTGCTGACGCCTAAGATGTTCCCATATTTGGGATACTCGACTGAACGATGGTGCATATAGACCTGCCCGCAACCCCGAATATATGGGGCTATGCAAACCGCTGCTGCGGGGAAGAGGGAGCAGGCTATGGGACGAGCAGGACATCACATCCAACACCCAGCTGGCAGCACCCCTCGGCATCCACCAGCAATATCAAACAAGGACTGGTGAAAGCCTGGTGACCGCTGCAGATCCCCCATAGTTCTTTTTAGACGGGGCCCAGAGCGGAGCCGTGGGAAGATGCGCCGCCCCACCGACAGCACCAGCATACCAGAAAACTACGCCTTCATGAAAAACAACAAGCATGGAGGTAGGTAGTCTGGTTCCTCCCAGTTTACACTAAAACAAGGGTGTTCTACTAAACTGCATGGGGAGTGGGCTAAGCATGGGATGCTGTCACAAATAACCAAAATATACTCAACAGCATTAGAGGATAAAAACGAATTCAAATTGGGCATTTTACTGCCAGTTCAGCAATGCGCCCAAAGGGCTGTTTCTCCCTCTAAGAAAAGAGAAGTGAGAGGCAAGCTGAACTAAACAGGCACATTACTAAACGGATTGGAATTTGTATCGAATATATTCACCAAAACTATAAAAGATGATGAATGTAGCATCATCATTGATCTAATATCACTAAATAAATCTGTTGAGTATATCCACTTTAAGATGGAGGTGGAGTTTTGTCACTGCCAGACATCTGATCTCCCTAGGATACCTATGGGGAGCATTGATATGGGAGATGCTAACTATCTTATACCATACACTAGGATCATTATAGATACCTAAATATATTTACCTGGATCATGGATATCCCGGTTAGGGCAACCATGGGAGCATATAGCATTTCATATGGTCTAAACCTCCGCCCTAAACTATTAAAAATGGCCATGAAAATATTAAGAAAACAAGCATAATCATGGCACATATTGGATGATATCCTCATATTAGGGGAAACAAAGGAATTAGCTGTGGAGCAGTTCTAGCTACGAAACAGCTCCCTAAAGCTGAGGTTCATCCCACGCCCAGATAAACCAGAATTGAAGCGTTACTACCAAGGATTATCTGGGCTTCAATAACAATTCCGTCCATATGACTGTTACTTTGCCAAGACACTTGGGTCACTATAATCAAATCATGAATGTACCCACTGAAGCTATATCACAATTAAGGTGGTGGGCAGACATATATTTGGCATAGTTTTCAGCCCTATTATCATCACCAATCCCAACTTGGTTATTTTTAAAAACCAATGCCAGTACTTTAGGCTGGGGAGCAACTAAACTCCATATCCAGCACAGGTAACAGATGGACCAAGTCACAAACATCGTTACTACACATACCGGGCATCAACTTTTGGGATTGGTGATCGCCTATTGGGCTAAAAAGCATATGCATTTCAAATGCAGCACGTACATATGTGGTTACGGATTGATAATACTATGGTGGGGGCTTATATCAACCATATGGGGAGCAAAATAATCATTAGTGTGCAACAAAGTGGTCAAACAAATCTGGCAATGGTGTGTCAAAAGACATTTTAACTATCAGCTGCCTATGTCCTAGGAAGCTAGAACACAGTGGGAGACACCATGTCACGGGGTACAATTTATGATTACATTGAATAGATGTCATAACCCAAAATATCTGCTAAATTTATTAAGCAGTTTGAAAGCCAGATATCAATTTGGTTGCACAAGACGGAATCACCAGTAACCCATGTATGTGACTTAGGAACCAGATTAGAGGCAGCAGCGATAGATGCCTATACGCTGGAAGGGGGAATTTCTGCTTTGCCTTCCTCCCTTCTGCCTCATCAGTCGGGCACTTCGCAATACAGATGGGATCTGTCTCCGAGATATTGAACGTGCCCGACCGGCCTACAGCCATGGTTCCCAGTTCATCACGACACGGTGGGCGAGTCACCTATGGATTTCCCTAGTGGACCATGGTTGCTGACTCAACCCAGTATCAGGCATAAGCCACCCATGCCAGGGAAACATCAAACTCCTGGGTGCAGGTTTTGAATAGACCTTACCAGGGACTGGGATTATCCAAAGGAACCATTACCACCATGTCGGCATCCCTGCGAACAGTCACTAAAAGCTAACATGGGTAAAATACTGCCACGACGCAGGGACAATGAACTATTCAACCACTGACGTATTGGAGTTCCTGGAACATCTACACCATGACTAAAAGGTGAGTTACAGTGCCGTAAATACAGCATGGAGCGCCTTTTCTGCTTATCTAAAACCGCATGTCAGCAGAGCATGGGATCCCATCCACTGAAGGTAAACTTATGAAGGGCAACTATAATATAAGCCCCAAACACCCAGGTATATACCCATGTATGGGATATTGGTGTGATATTGACATACCTCAGAGAATGGCACCAGCCAGATCCCTCAGCTTGCTTAATCTATGTTTTAAAAAAGGCTCATGCTTATGGCTCTCGTACACACTCAAAGAGTCCGGTCACTCCATAAACTAGACTGGATACATGGTGATTACCCCAGACGCATCAAGTTCATATTTAGGTCTGGTAAAATCTAACTCGCAGGTATATGGATTCGGCACGAACTAGCAGGGTCGAGATCGCCTGTGTTTTCCGTGCTGTAGTCGTTATATGGCTATATGGACCAGGAACGCCCGATTCACTGGTGGGATTCCGGGCCTACCCACCAGAGTCCAGGTTGAGTGTGGTGACCCATCTACTACTATATATAGACACAACCCACTATCTTAGAGGGAGAGGAAAGCCTATGGGTCAACCACAGTAACCCAAAACGGGGTACGAGCCAAACCACTCCTAGGTGGCTCAAACAGGTACTGAAAGCTGCCGGAATAGATAATAATACATTTAATCCCATTCCACTAGGGCAGCATTGGTATCAGCGGCTGAACGAATGGACATCCCGGTTGACCACATTTTCAATACAGCAGAATGGTCAAGGGAACCGCGTTCAGAACATTTTTTATTATAAACCGTTGATAAACCTGATTTAATTGCAGGAGAATATTACAAACTGCAATATTAATTTAAGCTCAGAGGAGCTCTGTTATGTTGTTATTGTTAACAAATACCTTTCTGTTTCTTTTGAAAGCAGATCCACTGGTTGATTACGATAACACTTCCTCCCTCATAAACTTCGGCAGTGAGTGAAATAAAAACTGTTACACGGTTTGAAATCACAGACCTTTGAAGTCTTCACGGAATCACTCACGTGACTCCGAAGTAAAATAGTAAGATTAAACGAGTACTTACCAGTACGAAGTTTGATCTGTATTTTATGAGGAGTTACGGTGAGGGATTAAGTGCCCGCCGCTCCCACCCTCATTATACAGATCAAGCTAATAAACTGATGTCTCGTGATCTTTACTATCTTACTTCAAATATTGTGTCTATTCTGTGATTTCACACCGCTGCTTCGAAGTATGCCGCATGCGCACTGGAGCTGGGGTCTTCACTTAATCCCTCACCGTAACTCCTCATAAAATACAGATCAAACTTCGTACTGGTAAGTACTCGTTTAATCTTACTATCAATGACCTGGCCTCAACTACCTTCTGCAGCAGAGAATTCCAGAGATTCAACACTCTCTGTGTGAAAAACGTTTTCCTCATCTCGGTCCTAAAAGATTTCCCCTTTATCCTTAAACTGTGACCCCTTGTTCTGGACTTCCCCAACATCGGGAACAATCTTCCTGCATCTAGCCTGTCCAACCCCTTAAGAATTTTGCACATTTCTATAAGATCCCCCCTCAAACTTTTAAATTCTAGCGAGTACAAGGTTGTTGTGTTTAGGTCCCAAATACCTGAACCACCTCACTTACATAGCTGAGAGGATTTACAGTGAAACGCAACATGTTGGAGTAAGTCGGAAGCACAGCCGTGCAGTGGTGGCACAGTGGTGCAGCTGGTAGTGCTGCTGCCTCACAGCGCCAGAGATCCAGGTTAAGCCTGACCTCGGGTGCTGTCTGTGTGGAGTTTGCATGTTCCCACTGTGCCGGAGTGGGTATCCTCCGGGTGCTCAATACTTGCTAGGCTTTGTCCTGCCCCTCGTCTGTTCCAGATTTCTCCCTCATCCACCACAATCAGTGTGAAGAAGGATCCCAACCCAAAACGTCACCTATCCATGTTCCCGAGAGAAGCTGCCAGCTTTGCAGACTCCAGCACTTTGTGCCTTTTGATTTGGAAAACTAACAGCATCTGCAAAATACTCCAGAATGCAATGATGAAAGATTGGCTGCTGCTTCAAGTATGATATTAAAAATTCCAACCTATTTTTCATTTGAATTATCAAGGCATTTTGTATTGTAATCTGCATCTTAAATATGTTATCTGGCTGAGTGAGTGACTGCTAGATTCTCTATCACATGTCTGTTTACATTTGGGAGGTACTCTAATTAGTTCTGTAGTGTTTGGTTTAGCTTTGTTCACCAGGGAACTCACATGATGATGGAAGTCGCCCAAAGTCACACAAACTGTGATAGACTACCTTTCCTTGTACTGAGCTGTAGACCCGTGGCATTCTATTGTTAATCTTATTTCAAAATCCTTTCTCTGGATTATTAAAAACAAAAAAAAAATTATCAAAAAGAAATAAAACCCGCGTAAGTGGCAGATATCTGAAAAGAAACGCACTTTTTGTCTTTTCATCTCTGGTTTATGTCCAACCATCTGCCAATTATCTGCTCCACCCCCCTCATCTTTATCTGCCTCCAACTTGCCAGAATTTGTTCAGGTACTCCATCCCCCCCCCAACACTTGTACAATCAGTCTGAGGTTGCATCTTGACCCAAAATGTCACTTATCCGTTCACCAGAGATGCTGGCTGAGCCGCTGAACGACTCCAGCGGTTTGTGTAATTTTTTTGTAAAGCAGCATCTACGGTTCCTTGTGTCTACACTAGACTCGAGGAACCCACCCTGCGAAAAGAGGAGCCCTATCCTTTGACAAGAGACAGAGTGAGAGTAGAGATAAGAATAATTGATGTTTCAGGTCAAGACCCATCTTCAGACCCTTCCCTCCAGAGTTGCTGCCTGTCCCGCTGAGTTGCTCCAGCATTTTGTCTCTATCTTTGGTGTAAACCGGCATCTGCAGTTCCTTCCGACACAGTACAATAAGTGGAACAGATGTGGTCGAGGGCCCTGTAAATTATGGTGAAGGGTGGACATTGTTAAGACAAAGAATTGTAACATAGCAACACTAGAGGTATAATCATCAGAAAAGGCACAAAGGGGCCAGTGGAAGCGACAGTGTAATGGAGGCCTTACAGGAAGGTGGATGGAAGGAGATGTAGTCAGGATACAGATGTAAGCAGACATCCAGCAATGTCCACACACAGCAGATGAATAATAAACTCATTGCTAAAATCCATTAAAAATGCGATTGCACTGTTGTCATTTCACATGTAGTTTAACAGGTTCAATAACACACCATAAGCCTGTTAAAGCTAATAAATAAATTAAATTATCTTTTTTGAATTGTTAAATCATTTGAAATGTTATATTGGACTTGATTTGTTCATATTTGCTATTATTATAGAAAATGTATTTAGAAATAAAAAAGCGAGGTTTCGTTGATGCATGGGTCTGTTTTTTTAACTCTAACATCTCAGGTGAATTACTTTCCAGCCCTCAGTTGAAGCCCATCAGTATTTATGATTTTCTGGCAATTATAAATTCTCAGCAAGTTAAAATCTAAACAATTCTTATTCCCGATTGGGCCACTATAATGATCACTTTTCTGCTTTGCATAAATGAGATTGTAATCAATCCAAACTCAAGCCTTGAACTGAATTCTATTAGGAGTCAGACCGAGACTGCCCAGTGCCATTTCATGTTGGGCTTTGAATGGCAAGAGAATTTCCTCATGATGACCATGGAATAGTCAATTGCACCAGGCAGTCTCTGCGCAGTTGGTAACATTACTAATGCACCTCGTCCCCACAGGGGGGTGCGAACTGGAATGAAAAATGTTGTGACTTGTGAAATAATAATTCCAGAAAAACCATAAATCCTGATGGGTCCAAATTGAGAGGTAATGTGCTGCAGAGGTAATTTTCAAGTGCTAATTCGTCAAGAGACCTGTAAATCACAGGTAAAATACACCAAACTGTACGTCATCTGCTCCTCTGTAGGTACATACTTTGATATTTCTATATCATTTGCCTGATTATCTGATTTTCTGAACTGTAGACATCTCAAACACCAATATGAGCATATTTAATGATTTTAAAAAATCTTACATTAGCTTGATATTTTTATTTTTTCTATTGACTGTTTAGGGTGAACCATGAAGCTGTTCAGAAAGAGAAATAACTCTTGGTTGGTTACTATGTCAACTGGTAGTTCTTGGAGCTGTGTTTATTTGCAACTAACACATGTGGGGAGACAGAGCAGAGAAACAGGCCCTTCGGCCCACAAAGTCTGTGCAATACGATGCGATAAACTTTATTTATCCCAGGAGGGGATTTGATCTGCCAACAGGCATAAAGCACACAAAACATACATGAAACATGAAATGAAAGTGTTAAGTGGAAAGGATTGTGGATGTGCAAAGATTGGGGGGGGGAGAGGGGGGGGGGGAGTGGCTGGGGCGGAGGAGGGGTCAGTTTACCCTACGACAGAAGGGGGAGTAGTTGTACAGTTTTATAACCATAGGGAAGATGTACTACATCTCGACAAAACCAGTCTGTTGCTGAAGGTACTCCTCAGGTTGACCAGTGTGTCATGGAGGGGGTGAGCTGTATAGTCCAAGATGCTCAGCAGTTTGACGAGCATCCTCCCCTCCATGACCACCTGCCATGAATCCAACTCCACCCCCCAGGAGGGAGCTAGACTCCTGATGAGTTTGTTGGCATCCGCAGCCTTCGCCCTGCTGCCCCAGCACACAACATCGAAGAAGATGGCACTGGCTACCAGCGATTGGTAGAACATCTGCAGTATCTTACTGCAGATGTTGACAGAGCGGAGACTTCTCAGAAAGTACCATGCACCCACTTCCACTGATCCTACCTTTTTAATTCCCCCTACATTGTTGTCAGTTCTCCCAACCATATAATATTACTCACCTACACATCTGGGACAATTTACAATAACCTACCACGGGTCACATCTTTGAAACGCGGGAGGCAAATTGGACTAGCTCAGGTAGGCATCTTGCCCGGCATGGATGAATTGGGCCAAAGGGCCTGTTTCCATGCCAGGCATCTCTATGAAACTGGAGCATCTGCCCAAAACATTTGTGGTAGTTTTGAGAACATGCAAACTCCACACAGACAGTGAAAAGTAAAAGTAGTTTTGAATCTCTGGTTACAAAATAGATGAGGATTTTCTGTCAAAGATTTCTAACACTGCCTGGGACAAATATCTTTCTGTCTCAACTGCAGATGGGTAATCGTTTACAAAAAAAATCTCTGAATGGCTAGTAAATTCTGCAGTGAAGCAATGAACTCATGTAGACTTTATACTACAGTAGAGTTACAGCGTGGAAGCAGGCCCTTCGGCCCACCGACCGTTTCATGCAGACCGGCGATCACTCCGTACACTAATACTATCTTACACATTAGGGACAATTTACAATATTTACTGAAGCCAATTAATCTACCACCTGTACGTCTTTGAGGTGTGGAAGGAAACTGGAGCACACGGAGAAAACACACGCAGGTCACAGGGAGAATGTACATCTGAACAACACCCGTAGTTTGGATCAAACCCGGAACTCAGGCATGGAAGGCACCAACTCTAACACTGCGCCACCTATTGTCTGCCTTTATTTGGTACCAGTGTCTGTTTTCTTTGCTATCGAGTAGAACATTACTTTAATGACAACCAATTAAAGTAGTAAGGTATTAAACTGGGATTCCAAATTCTAATTTCAAATAATTCCTGCATTCCCTCCTCTCCCCCCTCGCCCACCCTAGTAGCTCTCCCAGTGCCACTGGCCACATCCTTGTATCCCTCTTGTTATCACACCTCCCCCAGCCAACAATGGACCATTATGGTTTCAAAGGTTTCAAAGGTCTTTTACAGCCATACAGCAGTACAAAAAAAAGCAACAAGACACACAAAAACATTGAACATCCACCACAGCGGATTCCCCACTTTCCTCACTGTGATGGAAGCCTAATCAAGTCTAACCTTCTTCCCTTCATTTTTACCCAGCGGTCGAACCATCCATCGGGGTGATCGAAGCTCCCGCAGCCGGCGGTCGGAGCCCCCGCGTTGGGGCGATCGAATCTCCGGTGTCGGGGCAGTTGAAGCTCCTGCGGCATGGAGCTCCCGAAGGCAGTCGCTAACCAGGGACCACGTGCTCCACGATGATAATTCCGCAGGCTCCTGCAGCTGGAGCTCCCCAAGTTGGTCTCCAGTAGAAGCCGCCAGCTCCATGATATTAGCCGCAGTGCGGACGGAGATATGATACGGAAATAAATCGCATCTCCGTCTAGGTAAGAGATGCAAAAAAGGTTTCCCCCAACCCCGCCCCTCCCATTCACAGGTAAAACAACCTAAGAACACTAAAAACATCCATTTAACACATACTACAAAAAAACAACAGAGAAGGAAGGGACAGACAGATCACTGCGAGGCAGCCAGTGATGGCGCCACCTGGTGGACTCAGATGGCTCCACCTTTCCTGAAGTCATCTGTAGCCGGCCCTGATTTGTTCTGGCCTTTCCTCACCTCCAGCTTATTCCCCCTTCCCCAACTCTACTTTCAGTCTGAAGAAGGATTCTGACCCGAAACGCCACCTATTCTTTTTCTTCAGAGACGCTGCTTGACCCGGTGAGTTACTCCAGCACTTTGTGTCTGTTTCCAGATCTCACAGTAAGTCTCACAATGCACTGGGGAAGTATTGAAGTTTTAGGTGCACTTGCTTTAATTTGCATTTCATTGTTCATGAATTTGCGAGAGATATACTGACTAACTCAACATTGAGGTTAGCTGAGGTTACTTTTGAAAAGGTAGAAAATACTTACTGGGCAATTTCTTCACCAGCAATGCATGAGGTAATGTGAGTTTCCCTAGAGGAATATATATTAATGGGAGCTACTTGGAGGGAAGAGAGTTTAGGTTCCTTTCCTCGAAATTTTACATTGCTTCAGCTAAGGGAATGAGCATAGAACAGTAAAGTACAGAGACAGCGTTCCGTACCGAACAAGATACCATAAATTAAACGAATCTTTGCTGCCAGCATTTGATCCACATCCCTCTATTCCCTGACTCGGCAAGGCCAGCAGCATAATCAAGGATGAGTCGCTCACCGGCCACTCTCGCTTCTCCCCTCTCCCATCGGGCAACAGGTACAGAAGTGTGAAAACGCACACCTCCACATTCAGAAGCAGTTTCTTCCCAGCTGTTATCAGGCAACTGAACCATCCCACCACAACCAGAGAGCAGTGCTGAACTACTATCTACCTCATTGGTGACCCTCGGACTATACTTGATCAGACTTTACTGGCTTTACCTTGCACTAAAGCAGCAGGCAGTGAAGAAAGCGAATGGTATGTTAGCATTCATAACAAAAGGATTTGAGTATAGGAGCAGGGAGGTTCTACTGCTGTTGTACAGGGTCTTGATGAGACCACACCTGGAGTATTGTGTACAGTTTTGGTCTCCTAATCTGAGGAAAGACATTCTTGCCATAGAGGAAGTACAGAGAAGGTTCACCAGACTGATTCCTGGGATGTCAGGACTTTCATATGACGAAAGACTGGATAGACTCGGCTTGTACTCGCTAGAATTTAGAAGATTGAGGGGGGATCTTATAGAAACTTACAACATTCTTAAGGGGTTGGACAGGCAAGATGCAGGAAGATTGTTCCCGATGTTGGGGAAGTCCAGAACAAGGGGTCACAGTATAAGGATAAGGGGGAAGTCTTTTAGGACCGAGATGAGAAAAACATTTTTCACACAGAGAGTGGTGAATCTCTAGAATTCTCTGCCACAGAAGGTAGTTGAGGTCAGTTCATTGGCTATATTTAAGAGGGAGTTAAATGTGGCCCTTGTGGCTAAAGGGATCAGGGGTTATGGAGAGAAGGCAGGTACAGGAGTTGGATGATCAGCCATGATCATATTGAACGGCGATGCAGGCTCGAAGGGCCGAATGGCCTACTCCTGCACCTATTTTCTATGTTTCTATATTTCTATGTTATTAAACGTTATCCCTTTATCATGTATCTGTACACTGCAAAATGCAATCTTTTCACTGCACCTCAGTACACGTGACAATAAACTAAACTAAACTAAATTTCCATGTGCCTGTCTAAAAGCCTCTCAAATGCCACTCTGGTATCTGCCTCCACCACCACCCTTGGCAGCGTGTTCCAGGTACCCACCACCCTCTGTGTAAAAAACTTCCCACACGTTAAACTTTTCTCCTCTCACCTTAAAGACCCTGTCCCACTTGGGCGACCTAATCCGCGAGTTCTGGCAAGTCTGCCCTCGATTCATACTCGCAGCATGGTCGACACAGTCATAGGAGGTCTTCGTAACTCTCCTTCATGTTCGAGAATGGTCTCCACGTACTCAGCTAGGTCATGGCATTTTTCTCATTATGTTAAAAAAAGGTCATCATGGAAAAAATCAATACTTTTTTTACTCGTACGTTTAGTCGTAGTAGGTCGTAGTAGGTCGGCATGTTAGTCGTAGGTAATCGAGCGTAATCGAGGGTAGTCGAAGGTAGTCGAAGGTAGTCTTCATCATAGTCGAAGGGAGGTTGGTCGAAGGAGGTCGTCTTCATTCTCCACTGTTCGGTGTCCAAGTTTCCTGAAGTTAGTCATAGCTAGTCCAAGCTGGTCTTCAACATAGTCGAGGGAGATCTTCAACATGTCATTTTTTCAAACTCTTCTAAACTGGCCAATTAGGTTGCCCAAGTGGGACAGTCCCTGAAAGCTCTAGTCCTTGACATTTCTACTCTGGAAAAAAGATTCTGACTGTCTCCCTTATCTATGCCTCTTATACTTTCGATAGGTATGGTTGCAATGAGTTTAACCATGCAGTTAAATGTACCGCAGGGTGACTGCAGAAAGAAAAGTGTAAAAAGAAAACCATCTAATTCACTTTCGGAGAGATGGAATAGTCTTTTCCAAAATTAAGGGGATCAGACCTTACCTAAAACAGAAAGCAGACAAAAAATGCTGGAGAAACTCAGCGGGTGAGGCAGCATCTATGGAGGAAAGGAGTAGGCGATGTTTTGGGTCGAGACACTTCTTCAGACCTAAAACAGAACTCTCACAATTGGTCCACACCCTTTAATGTTTTTGCTTCAAGCACTCCCAGATTTAATATTAACAGTTGATTTAGAATCAGTAGACACGGGCAGAAGAAACGCACAATGATCAAGCGCAGATGGCATTAAAACATTTTCCTAACTTCAGCCATGAAACGTCTTGCCGCTAAATGACAGACATTACTCAGTGGTATCCAACAAGCAGGAATAATCCCTCTCGTGCTATTGTATCAGATTCTGTTAATGACTCGAAATCTTCAGGCAAATCACTCTCTAAACCATCTAAATCCCAGGCAGCACGAGACGTCTTTGTGCGATTAATTATCTAGTACGAAGATAGACATAAAAAGCTGGAGTAACTCAGCGGGACATTCTCTCCAGAGATGCTGCCTGTCCCACTAAATTACTCCCGGATTTTGTGTCTAGCTTCAGTTTAAACCAACGTCTGCAGTTTCTTCTTACACATAATTTTCTAGCACAACCATTTATTCTGCATGGAAGTCAAATTAAGACATTTGGAACTTAATTGACCAGGTGAACTGACCATGGACCGACCGCAGGCTTTGACCAGTCACTAACCACAGTCACATGTGGGTGATTCAGATGCCAAACCATCAGATGCTGGATCAAGGGGAGTTATACTGCAGAGCTTTAAACATGATAAATATTAATTGAGTGGCGATAAATTGATTAGTACAACCATTTATTCTAGACGTCCAATTAAGACATTGGAGGTTAATTGGCACTGACCACTGGTAACATGTAGGTTTTAATCGGAGTAACTGGGGTGGGGGGGTCAGATGTGGCCCCCACAGTTCCAGAGGACTGAGTGTCCTGAGATGTGGTGTTAGATTGTCCCTGGAGTTTGAGCCGGGGTAGGAGTCTCAGTTGGGCTGAGGTGGATGTGCCATGTCGCTGAGAACAAAGGGGAGAGGAGAGAGGGGCAAGGGAGGGAGAAGGGGAGAGGTGGAGGGAGGGGGAGGGGGGAAGGGGAGAGGTGGAGGGAGGGGGGGGGGGGACAGGTGGAGAGAGGAGGAGGGGGAGGGGGAGAGGTGGTGGTGGAGGGGGGAGGGGAGAGGGGGAGAGGTGGAGGGGGGGGAGGACGGGGGGAGGATGCAGGAGGAGAGTGGAGGTGGCAGGAGGGGGAGGGCAGGTGGGGCCTCAAGGTGGGAGGGAGGGGGCGAGGGAGGGGGGGGGGAAACAAAAAAAAGGGACAAGTATTCCTATAGTTTAGTTTAGTTTAGAGATACAGCATGGAAACAGGCCCTCTGACCCATCGACCAACGATCCCTGACACTAACACTATCCTACACACACGAGGGACAATTTACGAATTATACCAACCTACACGTCTTTGGAGTGTGGGAGGAAACCGTAGCATCCGGAGAAAACCTACACAGGTCATGGGAGAACGTATAAACTCCGTACAGACAGCACCCATAGTCAGGATCGAAGGTTGTAACTCTACCGCCGCGCCACCGTGCCTCACAAGGGAAGAAGCACAGTTGTGCTGGGTGTGTTTGCTAGAGCAGAAGGCAATCACTGCGTATTGTAGTGCACCATTGCTCTATTGAAGTCTTGCTTTCACACCTTACCCTTCCACATCTCCCCTGACTCTCAGTCCGAAGAAAGGTCTGGACCCGAAACGTCACCCATTCCTTCTATCCAGAGATGGTGCCTGTCCTGCTGAGTTACTCCAGCATTTTGTGTCTATCTTCAGCACCATTATCAATACTGGATGCACAATTACCTACAGTACGACTCTAACAATCCAACGCTCTTGGGATTTTGTGCTGCGGTGTGAGGAAAATTTCCAGATTATTGGATGTTATTCAATATTTATATCCAAACAGTCTTTGATACCACTTTATCTACATGTTACACAGGAATATAATACATTTTGCAGTGAAGATAGATACAAAATGCTGGAGTAACTTTGCGGGACAGGCAGCATCTCTGGAGAGAAGGAATGGGTGACGTTTCAGGTCGAGGCCCTTCTTGAAGACCCTGCTTGATCTCAACCCGAAACGTCACCCATTCCTTCTCTTCAGAGATGCTGCCGGTCCCGCTGAGTTACTCCAGCATTTTGTGTCTACCTTCGATTTAAACCAGCATCTGCAGTTCTTTCCTACACATTTTGCAGTGAGACAGTGAGTTTACAGGGAGTAGGAAATATACAAACACTCGCCCACGTTCAATAACCACAACCAATTCCCAACTCCAGATACACATCCCACCTGCACTATGGAGGCCCGGCACATATCTGGAAAAGTGAGTGATTCAGATCACCATTAGGAGTCCCAAGTAATTTTGCTGGATTATGTGAATTTTACTATAGTAATGAAGATAGCCCATTGAATTTCACAGGACTATTACCAGGCTATGTGTTGGCTCGTGCTGTCATTGATACCAATTCTAGCACAAATATAGAAGGCCTAATCCCCACTATTCAGTGGTTGTTTACTTCAGCACCAGACATCACTGTGGCGCAGCTGGTAGAGCCGCTGCCTCTCAGGGCCCAAATCCTGTCCTCGGATGCTGTCTGTGTGGAGTTTGCATGTTCTCCCTGTGACCGCATGGGTTTCCTCCCACATCCCAAAGGCGTGCATGTTTGTAGGTTCATTGGCCTCTGTACATTGCCCCTAGTCTGTAGGAAGTGGATGAGGAAGTGGGAATAACATAGAACTACTGTGAAGGAAGGAATTGCAGATACTGGTTTATACCGAAGATAGGCACAAGATACTGGAGTAACTCAGCGGGTCAAGCAGCATCTCTGGAGAAAATAAATAGTTGATGTTTCGGGACGGAACCCTTCTACAGACTGCATCCCAGAGGGAGAGCAGCAGGAACGGGTGTTGCAGAACTCCCATCGGAGAGAGAAGGAGAACTTCCTCAAAGTCGGAATACCTTGAGGAGATTTCATAGTAGAGCAGGCATAATGTGTGGGAATGAACTGCAGATGCTGGTTTGTACCAAAGATTGACACAAGGTGCTAGAGTAACTCAATGGGTCAGGCAGCATCTCTGGAGGAAAAGAATAGGTGACGTTTCGGGTTGAGACCCTTCTTCAGACTGAGAGTCGGAGGAAAGGGAAACAAGAGATAATGGCGGTACAGAGAGCAAATGAATGAAAGATATGCAAATGTCCCAGCACATTAATGCAATCACAAAGAACGCTCATCAAAGCCTCTACTTCCTAAGATGATTGTGGAGATTTGGGATGTTATAGAATCATAGAGTGATACAATGTGGAAACAGGCCCTTTGGCCCAACTTACCCACAGCGGCCAACATGTCTCAGCTACAGAAATCCCACCTGCCTGCGTTTGGCTCATATCACTCCAAACATGTCCAATGCATGTACCTGTCTAACTGTTTCTTAAATGTTGGGATAGTCCCTGCCTCAACTACCTACTCTGCCAGCTCGTTCCATACACCCACCACCCTTTGTGTGAAAAAATCTGCCCCTCAGATTCCTATTAAATCTTTTCCCCTTCACCTCATACCTATCTCCTCCGGTCCTCGATTCACCTACTCTGGGCAAGAGTGTGCATCTACCCGAACTATTCCTCTCATGATTTTATACACCTCTATAAGATCACCCTCATCCTCCTGCGCTCCAAGGAATAAGAGTCCCAACCTACTCTACCCCTCCCTATAGCTCAAACCCTTGAGTCCTGGCAACATCCTTGTAAATCTTCTCTGCACCCTTTCCAGCTTGACAACATCTTTCCTATAACACAGTGCCCAGAACTGAACACAATATTCTAAATGCGTTCTCACCAACGTCTCATATAACTGCAATTTGACTTCCTAACTTCTATATTCAATAGTCTGATTGATGAAGGCCAATGTGCCAAAAGCCTTTTTGACCACTCTAGCTACCTGTGATTACGTCTTCCAGGAACCATACACCTGCACTCCTAGATCCCTCTGCTCTATAACACTCCCCAGAGTCCTACCACTTCACTGGTAGGTCCTGCCCATGTTAAGGGCCTGTCCCACTTTCACGACCTAATTCACAACCTCTGCCGAGTTTGCCCTTGGCTCATACTCGCAGCATGGTCGTCACAAGGTCGTGGGAGGTCGTAGGAGGGCGTAGGTAGGTCGTGATGCTAGTCGTAGGTATTCGTGGCATCAAGTAGGTCGGGGCGTTTTTCTAGCCTGATGAAAAATGTCCACAAGTAAGAAAGTTTGTGAACTAGGTCATGAAAGAGGGACAAGCCCTTTGCAACCCCTCACATTTATCTGTATTAAATTCCATCAACCATTCCTCAGCCCACCTGGCCAACCGATTTAGATCCTGCTGCAATCTTTCACAACTATCTTCACTATCTGCAAAACCACCCACTTTTGAATCATCTGCAAATTTGCTAATCCTGCCATGTATGTTCTCATCCAAATCTCACAAAGTAAATGTACATCTGGGGTAAGAAACGAGTGCGAGTGGCAGGGTGAATCTTGTTCGATTCAGACCATTGTTATCCTTCCCTGCCTTTGGTCTAACTCATTAACTCCCTCCATAAAACTCTCCCCTCTCTCCTTTAAAACTCTCCTCCAGTGTGATCAGAGAACCTAACTGACCTTCTGAATCTTGTATTGCTGTTGTTCACTTTTATTAATACACAGTAACACTAATAATGAGCTGGGGACTTTAGAGTAAATTAGATAGTATGCTGATTTTTGAAACAAAAACAGTTGAACATTTTTAATCATTTCAGGAAGGTTGATCATTATGTTTACATTAGAAATTCCAATTAGTCTTGTACGAGTCTGCGTTAATATTTATAACCACACGTCTTTCAGAGCGATGCATTGAATTAGCTTTAAAGGTTATCTGGATCCTTTCCTAATCTACTCGTCTCGGGAATCATTCCTGCTCTCAGTCCAGCTATTAGATCATGCACGAATACCTTTCCTTTGGTTCAATACATATTTATGATACGATGTATTCATTCCCATAAAGAGCAAAGAACAGCTTCAGCTTGATTCATTGTTAAAACCATATGGCAATCCTGAATATCAATTGGGTTTTTTTTACATGGCATTGTGCCCAGTCGCATGAATACTGCCTACAACGAGTATTGTACTTACCACTCGCTTAAACTTAAGACATTTTAGAAACATAGAAACATAGAAAAATAGGTGCAGGAGTAAGCCATTCGGTCCTTCGAGCCAGTTCAATTGAATATGATTATGGCTGATCATCTAAAATCAGTACTCTGTGCCTGCCTTTTCCCCATATCCCTTGATTCTTTTTGCCATAATAGCTAAATCCAGGGAAACATCCAGTGAATTGGCCTCAACTGCCTTCTATGGCAGAGAATTCCACAGATTCACAACTCTTTGGGTGAAGAAGTTTTTCCTCATCTCAGTCCTAAATGACCTACCCCTTATTCTTAAACTGTGACCCCTGGTTCTGGACGCCCCCAACATCAGGAAAAAAATTCCTGCATCTAGCCTGTCCAATCCCTTAAGAATTTTATATGTTTCTATAAGATCCCCTATCACCCTAAATTCCATTGACACATTCTTTCATCATATGTCAGTCCCGCCATCCCGGGAATTAACCTGGTGAACCTATGCTGTACTTCCTCAATAGCAATAATGTTTTTCCTCAAATTAGAAGACCAAAATTGCACACAATACTCCAGGTGTGGTCTCAACAGGTCCCTCGACAACTGCAGTAGGACCTCCTTGCTCCTAAACTCAAATCCTCTCGCAATGAAGACCAACTTTCTTAGCTTTCTTCACTGCCTGCTGTACCTGCATGCTTACTTTGCAGTGACTGAGGTCTCATTGCACCTCCCCTTTTCCTAATCTGACACATTTTAGATAATGATCTGCCTTCCTGTGCTTGCCACATTTATCCACATTATACTGCATCTGCCATGCAGCTGCCCACTCAACCAACCTATTCAAGTCACCCTGCAGCCTCATAACATCCTTATCGCAGTTCACACTGCCACCCAGCTTTGTGTCATCCACAATGTTGGAGATGTCACATTTAATTCCCTCTTCTAAATCGTTAATATATACTGGACTAAGTGGGACCATTGGTCCCAGGTTCACATGGGCGGGCTGGTCCCCCAACGCAATATTCCATTTCTCCACCAATTCCAATATTGGTCTTCTAATTCTGGAGCGATAGCATGGGCGTTGTGGGTCAAGTTAAGTCAAGCACAGTGAGTGCAGGGTCAACAATCCATTTCAATCCATTTCATGTCAAGTCAATCCATTTCAAGTCAAGCACAGGGCAGGTGGGGACAGCCAACAATACAATCCATTTGCTTTCATTTCAGGTGAGCTCAAGCAAAACAAAGCAAAAGCAAAAGCACCGGGCAGGCCAAACAAATGATTTCATTTCATTAAGGTCTAACAAATCATTTATTGCATGCACATTGCTGGCTAACAAATCATTTATTGCAAGCACATTAAGGGTTAACAAATCATCATTCATTGCAAGCACATTGCTGGCTAACAAATCATTTTACTTCGGAGTCACATGAGTGACTACGTGAAGAACCCCGCCAGGACGCATGCGTGCCATATCGCTACACGCATTGCGAAATAGTCAGGTGGGGTGGAACGATGTTCCCCCGCAGCGGCAGTTTTAAAAGCCGGAACCTGCAGGTAAGAGATACTCTGCGGTCTTTTGTGTTGTTCCCATACTGATTTACAAGTGGAGAGTCAATGGACAAGTCCAAGGAAATAACGAGGGCTGCAACAAAGCTGGCGGGGGAGGACCGCGGAGTTGCGGGCAGCCAGCAGCGGCCAGCGGCACATGAATCACCCGTAATGGGAACAGCTGTGCCCGACTTCGCCTCCGCACCGGCCAGATCCACTCCGTGGCCGGGCGGTAAGGCAAAACAAAAAACCAACAAAGTCGTTGACTCAGATGAGTCCGACTTAGAGCAGCCGCGAGCGGCCAGCGACCGTGACCGCTGGAGCCGGATGGAGCGGTGTGTGGAGCAGTTGCTCCAACATGACAGGCTCCGGGAGATGCAGTCTAGTCACTGTGGGCACTATGTAAAACCCACAGCAGCACCTCTTGTAGGGCTGCACAGTGCATCTCCCTCGTCAGAGGGGAGTACTGGGGGTCAGTTCTGGGCTGATCCTGAAGAGGGATTTGCAGAAGAGAAATCAAGTGTGCAAAGTGTGCAGGAACATGAAAATCTACTGGACATGGTGTCCAACTTCATACAGCCAGACCAGACTGGCCAAAACCTGGAACAAAAACTAGCTGCCAGTATAGATTATATGTCCTTTAACCAGCTACAGGAACAGGCTGTATTGGACACCACGGCAAGACACTTGGCACCGGGTAACTGTACATCCCTGAATGTTCCTGTTGTAAATAATTGCATACGGAAACATATCGGAGCAGGAGTTAGAGGCATGGATGTCAAACTCCAAAAGATACTAAAGCTCCTAACAGCGGGAATAACAGCTTTCGCCCGCACAGTAGATGAGAAGGACATGTCGCAGGACCAACAGGATGGACTGGCACTGCTTTGCAACACACAATATGAAATAAACAGCATCAGGAAGAGTGCCATCCGACCTGCTCTAAACCCAAAATTCGCAGGTCTGTGCAAACCTCGAAACGTAAAACCACCAATTTTACTATTTGGAGGTAACCTATCGAAGCAAGTCAAGGAGCTCGATGAGGAGGCAAAAACCCTGGGGCTCATAAAAGCGACTTCATCAAAAACCTACTACGGCCATAAACAGCACTCTTACGCACCCACCAGTAGAACAAGACAAACTGGTGAAAGCTCAAAGGTCCGGTACACCGAACATGAGTCTTTTTTAGGCCATGGCCCAGGCCAGCCTTTTTGGAAAATACGCAAACCTCCAACACCAACCCAACCACAAACCCAGACACCGGCGCCTCAACATCAACGAAGGATTTACAAAAATAAGTAAACCTGCCACTGGTAACTATGGAGGTAGGTGGGTCTGGTTCCCTACAAATTGCAGGGAGCATGGAGGTTGGGGGGAGATTACACTTCTTTCTGGATGCATGGAGTATGTTAACTACCGACACTTATATTTTAAGCAGTATCCAGGGTAATATAACATAGAATTTATACACAAATACAGCCCTCCAGCTCAGCATGTACCAAACCGAATGTTCGTACTTTCAGGTAAAGAAATATCTTTACCAAAAACAAAAAATATGGTGGTTGTCGCATCATCATAGATTTAACCAAATTGAATACATTTGTACAATATATTCATTTTAAAATGTAAACCCTTGTTACTGCAAAACAATTGATTTCCAAAGGTTACTTCATGCCTAGCATCGATTTAAAAGATGCTTCCTATTCAGTGCCTATACGAGGAGACCACAGATGTTACTTAAAATTCAACTGGATGGGACAGCTCTGGCAGTATAGAGCGCTGCCAAATGGGTTAACATCAGCCCCCAGGTTGTTCACAAAAATTTTGAAACCAGCCCTAGTGTTTCTACGGAAACGAAAACACATGGTCATGGCATATCTAGATGACATACTTATTGTGGGCAAAACTTTGGAATTGGCCAAACAAACCATAACAGCCACAAAACAGTTATTTGAAAAACTGGGGTTTATTATCCATCCAGTTAAATCTAAGTTAATGCCTTCCACTACTATGGACTATTTGGGGTTCACCATTGACTCAGTTCACATGTCGGTGACTTTGCCAAAGGGAAAGGCTATAGACTTAATAGAGGCTTGCAATAACCTCATTGACATCAGTAAACCGTCCATCAGATTGGTAGCAAAAGTAATTGGCAAAATGGTGGCTGCTTTTCCAGCCACACAATTCAGGACCTTTACATTACCAAAATTTACAGAGAGCAAAAATACGAGCACTCAAAATTAATGCTGGTCATTTTGACAGAACAATGAAGCTACCAATCAAAGCTATAATGGAACTAAAATGGTGGAAAGATAACATTCGGCTTTGTTTCAATCCAATCATTATCAGCAACCCGTCTATGGTACTACAAACTGATGCCAGTGCACTTGGTTGGGGTGCCACCAATTCCATCTCCAGCTGTGGAGGTAGATGGACTGCACAGGAGGCATCATTATTACAAACACTGGGCATAAACTACCTGGAAATGTTGGGTGCATTACATGGCCTAAAGTCATATTGTTCTGGGTTATATCACCAGCATGTTAGACTACAAATTGACAATACCACCGTGGTAGCATATATCAACCACATGGGTGGAAACAAATCGACATCATGTGACAATCTGGCTAATACAATTTGGCAATGGTGTATCCAGAGACATATTTGGATAACAGCTACTTACCTACCAGGTAAACTAAATTTAGTGGCAGACACCAGGTCACGCAAATTTAATGAAAACACCGAATGGATGTTGAATAAAAAAGTATTTGCTGATATTACAGCTCGGTATGGAACACCAGATATTGATCTATTCGCATCCAGACTTAATCACCAGTTATCAAAGTATGTTTCGTGGGAACCAGACCCTGGGGCAGCGGCGACAGATGCATTTTCGCTGCATTGGGGGCAATTGTTTATTTATGCATTCCCTCCTTTCTGCCTCATCAGTCGGGTATTAAGGAAAATACAGCAAGACTTTGCGTTTGGTATTTTGGTAGTACCCGATTGGCCTACTCAACCATGGTTCCCTGTGATACTCAACATGGTATTAGAACCATGTATCACCATCCCGAATAGACCAGATTTATTGGTTCATCCCGTAACAAGGGATAGCCACCCATGTCATAACTATATGAATTTATTAATTTGTAGAGTCTAAAAATACCTCTACTACAGCTGGGACTGACGGACCGAACAGTGAACATAATTTCGGTGGCCCACAGACAGTCCACCAAAAAACAGTATCTGGTCTATATCAGGAAATGGGAGATGTATTGTCACAGAAACAGCATCACCTACAGATCAATGAACATCCCGTCTGTTCTGGTATTCCTGGCAGGCTTCCATTATCATGAGGAGCTCAGTTATAGTGCCATCAACTGCGCCAGAAGTGCGCTATGAACTTATCTATGGCAAGGAACAGAGTGTCATTCTGTTGGGACTCACCCCCAGGTAACAAAACTTATGAGGGGAATTTTTAATACCAATCCCCCAAGAATCAGGTACTCTCAAATATGGGATGTGAGTATTGTCCTGACGATGCTAAGGAATTGGTCTCCAGCAACAGCTTTGTCCCTACATAGACTGACACTGAAAACAGTCATGCTAATGGCTTTGGTCACGGTACAAAGGGTACAGTCGTTACATAAATTAAGACTGGACAACATGACTTCTTCATCTGGAAATATTACGTTTCATATTTATGAATTAGTTAAGCAGAACAGACAGGGATCAGCAGGCCTCAATATAGAATCTCATTCCACCAGGGCTGCAGCTACATCGGCAGCTATGCAGTTGGATGTACCAATGGACCAAATCCTCAAGACAGCAGGATGGTCAGGGGAAAAAAACATTCCAATTATTTTATCATAAACCAGTCATTAAACCTGGAACGTTTGCAGAAACAATTTTAAGTTCTGTAATTTAATTTACCCCATAAATAGGGGCTATTATTTGGTGTTAATACATTTTTCATGGATTTCAATGTCGGATTCATGTCTAAATTATGTTGACACAATTCCTCCCACAGTCATTAAGGCAGATGTGATGCATGGACTCGTTTCCACGGTATGAAATCACAGAGCTTTGAAATCTTCACGTAGTCACTCACGTGACTCCGAATTAAAATAGTAAGATTAAACGAGAACTTACCAGTTCGAAGTTTGATCGTTATTTTATGAGGAGTACGTTGAGGGAATACGTGCCCTCCGCTCCCACCCATGATCATATACTCAACTGGTATTTCTTCTCTAATCTTACTATGTTTAGTCATTACAGTTATCTGTGATTTCACACCGCTGCTTTGAAGAATGACATGCATGCGTCCTGGTGGGGTTCTTCACATATTCCCTCAACGTACTCCTCATAAAATAATGATCAAACTTCGAACTGGTAAGTTCTCGTTTAATCTTACTATTTATTGCAACCACATAAAGCACATAAAACACATAAAGGGTAGACTCACAGTTCAGTAGACTCACAGTTCAGTGGACTCACAGCAGAATCAGAGTTGTGGCCTCCACCTCGCGATCTTTCAGAGTGACTGATGCACGTCCAGGCATCCGGGGTTTTATAGTCCTGCCCTCCTCCCAGAAGGGGTGTTACCTTCATCATGGTGATTGACAGGCGAGAGGACCAATCAGCTGATCTCAAGATTTTTTAAACACTCATAACTTTTTTATTTTACATCGATCGGAAAAATCTCGGGGCTGCCTCAGTGGAGGAGGACTGTGAGTAAGATGGCCATCATAGCGATATAAGGTAGCTTTTTTTTCTAAAATTGATATACAGGGCAGACAGGAAGTGGTCAAGATGAGACTTTTAATTATATAGACTGTAAATATCTGGGTTTCCAGCACTGAGCCTTGCGGCACCCCATTAGTCACTGCCTGCCATTATGAAAAGGACCCGTTAATTCCTACTCTTTGCTTTCTGTCTGCCAAACAGTTCTCTATCCACGTCAATGCCCATGCGCATTAATTTTGCACACTAATCTCTTATGTGGGACCTTGTCAAAGTCTTTTTGAAAGTCTAGATACACCACATCCACTGGCTCTCTCTTGTCCATTCTACTTGGTATATCCTCAAAAAACTCCAGAAGATTAGTCAAGCATGATTTCTCCTTCATAAATCCTTGCTGACTTTGACCGATCCTGTCACTGCTTTCATAATATGCTGCTACAACATATTTAACAATCGACTCAAGCATCTTCCCCACTACTGATGTAAGGCTGACTGGTCAATAATTATCTGTTTTCTCAATGATAAGTGGTTACATTGGCAACCCTCCAGTCCACAGGAACTGATCCAGAGTCGAGAGAACATTAGAAAATGATCACCACTGCATCCACGATTTCTAGGGCCACCTCCTTGAGGACTCTGGGATGCTGACCACAAGGCCCTGGGGATTTATCCGCCTTCAGTCCCAACAGTTTACCTAACACCATTTCCTAACTAATGTGGATTCCCTTCAGTTCCTCCCTCCCACTAGATCCTCGGTCCCCATGGTATTTCTGGGAGATTGTTTGTGTCTTCCTTAGTGAAGCCAGAACCAAAGTACTCGTTTAACTGTTCTGTCATTTCCTTGTTTCCCATTATAAATTCACCTGTCTCTGGATGTAAAGGACCTACATTTGTCTTCACTAATCATTTTCCTTTTTACATATCTGAAGAAGCTTTTAGAGTCAGTTTTTATATTCCCGCGAGCTTTCTTTCATGCTCTTTCCCCCCCTCTTAATTAATCCCTTTGTCCTCCTCTGTTGAGTTCTAAATTTACACGGTCCTCCGGTTTGCTGCTTATTTGCCTTTTCCAATTTATATGCCTTTTCCTTGGATTTACCAATATCCTCGATTTCCCTCGTTACCACTGATGAGCCCCCTTCCCTGTTTTATTTTTTGACCAGACAGGAATGAACAATTTTTGGAATTAATCCATGTGGTCTTTAAATCTTTGCCATTGCATCTCCACGGTCAACCCTTTAAGTATATTTTGCCAGGCTATCCTAGCCAATTCCTGTATCATACCTTTAAAATCTCTTTTCTTTAAGTTCAGGACCCTAGTCTCTGAATTAACCATGTCACTCTCCATCCTAATGCAGAATTCCACCATATTATGGTCACTGTTGCCCAAGGGGCTTTGCACAACAAGATCGCTAACTAATCCTTCCTCATTACACCAGTTTAGGGTGGCTTGACTTCTAGTCGGTTCTTCTGCATATTGTTTAAAAAAACATCCCATATACATTCCAGGAAATCCTCCTCCTCAGCGCTGCTACCAATTTGGTTGGCCCAATCTATATGTAGATTAAAGTCACCCATGATAACCGCTGTACCTTTGCTACCGGCATCCCTAATTTCCTGCTTGATGCTATCCCCAACCTCCCTACTGCTGTTTGATGGTCTGTATACAACTCCAACAGCGTTTTCTGCCGTTGGCTATTTCGTAGTTCTACCCATACCGATTCTACAGCATCCACACTAATGTCTCTCCTTACTATTGCATTAATCTCCTCTTTAACCAGCAATGCCACCCCACCTCCTCTTCCTTTCTGTCTATCCTTTCTGAATATTGAATACCCCTGCATGTTTAGCTCCCAGCCTTGGTCACCCTGGAGCCATGTCTCCGTAATCACAACTATATCATATCCCTTAACTACTAACTGCACATTCAATTCATCCACCTTATTACGAATGCTCCTCGCATTAAGGCACAAAGCTTTCAGGTTAGTTTTTCTTATCTCCCTTCTACCTTTTGCTTCTGTCCTCCTTTTATGGCCCTCTGTCTCCTTGCATTGGTTCCCATCCCCCTGCCCAGTTAGTTTAAACGTGACCTTTCCTATTATCTCTTTCCTGTTAACTGCACGCATATGCTTCCACGTTGTTGACTTCACCCCCACCCCCCCTCACTAGCACGAGGTACGTGGAAGCAACCCAGAGATAGCCACCCTAGAAGTCCTGCATTTCAGCCTCCTACCTAGTTCTCTATACCTACATTGCAGAACTTCCTTCCTCATCTAACCCACATCGTTTGTGCCCACATGCACAACTACTTCTGGCTGTTTACCTTCCCTCAGCAGGATGTTCTGGTCGGCCTGAGGCGGAGCAAAGTAAATTAATGTTGAGTAGTGGGAATTTGTAGAAACAAAGAACGCAGATGCTGGTTAATACACAAAAGGACACAGGGTGACGGAGTAACTCAGCAGGTCAGGCAGCATCTCTGGAGACCATGGATAGGTGACGTGGAAGTGAGAGGAGTCAGAAGAGAAGTGGTTGAGGGTGAGGACATGTTTTGCCAGGCGGAGGAGATTGTTAGTTCAGGTCCACCACCAATATCTCGGCACTCATGGTTCCAGAGCCCTTCTGGATTATTGGATCTGCCAGACCAACAGAGGTCACGACCTCTGGGAGATGTCGAATGCTACCGGAATGGTCCACCTAGGCTGCCGTGGGGCAGAGATAATGGCTTGCAATGATGAACGGATCAAAAATGATGTTCCCAAGTCTATATAGTTCAGAGCTTATTTAGAGGTTGTAGTGTTTTATAGCCTGATGGCTGTGGGGAACAAGCTGCTCCTGAACCTGGACGTTACAGTTTTCAGGCTCCTGTACCTTCTTCCTGGTGGCAAGGGGTGATATGAGCATGTGGCCAGGGTGGTGTGGGTCTCTGATGATGCTGGCTGTCTTTTTAAGGCAGCGACTCCTGTAGATCCTTTCGATGGTGGGGAGGTCAGTATCCGTGATGGACTGGGAATGTTCACCACATTTTGAAATTGTCTTTGTTCCTGGGCATTAGGGTTGGTGAACAAGGCCACGATGCAACCAGTCAATATGCTCTCTACTGTACACCTGCAGAAGTCCAATAGAGTATTCATCCCTGGGAGAGCTCAGTGTGTGCAAGACTTTTGTCTTTTACAGAATTGTTGAAGGGATTGAATCATGCAGATGGTTTGGGCGCGTTAAGAGATTGCAATGTAGAGGCAGTTCAAAAGCTCTGAAGATCTCATGTCACAGGATTTACGTGCTAGGATAGTGAGTTGGATGATCAGCCATGAAGGATACTGAGTTGGATGATCAGCCATGATCATATTGAATGGCAGTGCAGGCTCGAAGGGCCGAATGGCCTACTCCTACACCTATTTTCTATGTTTCTATGAACTAACCTGTGTCAGCCCAGCCCGGTCTACCCAGGGGTGTGATAAATCAAGACTGAAAAAGTGAGAGCAATGGTAAGAGCTAGAGAAGATTTAAGCCCTTGTCCCACTGTATGAGGTAATTCAAGAGTTCCCCTGAGTTTTCCCCTGATTCGAACTTGGAGAATGTCCGTAGCGGGTCCGTAGGAGTTCGTGAATGTCTCGTAGCGGCTCGTACGAGTAAAATGTAACAATTTTTCATCACGAGTAACACATTTTTCACAGTGTTGAAAAAACGTCACGAATTTACCGGATTTCCTGAGTACCTACCGTTACTCGTACGAGCCGCTACGAGACATCTACGAACTGCAACGGACCCACTACGGACATTCTTCGAGTTCAAATCAGGGGAGAATTTGGGAGAACTCTTGAATTACCTCATACAGTGGGACAGGCCCTTTAGTAAAAGGAAGTGGCAGGCGATCATTTGGGGATTTGCGAAGGATCAACAAGGAAGAAGCAAAGTCTGACAATTACAGGGATTCGGAGTTGGGATCAGGATGTGAGGTGATGTGAAAACAGAAGAACACAGATAAATGTGTGCAGTGGTCTTGTGGCAACCAGAGGTCTGGACTACTTGATCCAAAGTTATGTTCAAATCCCACCATGGCAGCGGGGGAATTTAAACCAATTACATTTGAGGCAATGAAATGAATCTGTAATAAGAGGTGTTCTCAGCGATGGTATGTGTTAGAGGGATAGAGTCATAGAGAGTCATAGACTCATCAAGTGTGGAAACAGGCCCTTCAGCCCACCTTGCCCACACTGACATACATATCCTATTGACACCAGTCCCGCCTGCCTGCATTTGGCCCATATCCCTCTAAGCCTGTCCTATCCAGCTACCAGTGGGTCTGTGTGTTTGACCTGTTCCCTGAATCTGGCTTTTGTGTGATGTCTAGTTTCCCTTTTGTAACTCTTTTGTAACTCAGATCGGGACAGCACACGCGGAAAGTCCCATGCAGCAGTTGTGAGTTCCTTGCACAAGTTGGTTTATTCAGGCATTGGCAGTGTGGAGTGAGAAACATGCTCCACTGA
Organism: Leucoraja erinaceus; assembly: GCF_028641065.1. Classification (NCBI taxonomy): domain Eukaryota; kingdom Metazoa; phylum Chordata; class Chondrichthyes; order Rajiformes; family Rajidae; genus Leucoraja; species Leucoraja erinaceus. Next base: position 6,868,238 of record NC_073402.1, on the reverse strand, counting down.
CTCACAACACCGCTGCATTTTATGATTCACAATACGATACGATGCAAGAGAACTTTATTTATCCCAGGAGAGAAACTGATCTACCAACAATCATAAAACACAAGATACATGAAAAATGAAATTAAAGTGACGAGTGGAAAGGATTGAGGATGCGTAAAGGTTGGGGAGGGGGTGAGGGGGGTTGGGAGGGGAGTCAGTCTACCACACGACAGAAGGTGACAACAGTTATGTGCAGAACTTATATATTTGAAATCATTCAACGGTAATCAATGTTTCTTTGCAGACTCAGACTTATAATGCCCCTGTCCCACTTAGGAAACCTGAACGGAAACCTCTAGGAGACTTTGCGCCCCACCCAAGGTTTCCGTGCGGTTCCCGGAGGTTCCCGGAGGTGTTTGTCAGTCTCCCTACCTGCTTCCACTACCTGCAACCTCCGGCAACCACCTGCAACCTCCGGGAACCGCACGGAAACCTTGGGTGGGGCGCAAAGTCTCCAGAGGTTTCCGTTCAGGTTTCCTAAGTGGGACAGGGTATTAGATTGCCTCCAGCTAACTGTCAGCTAGGTCCTCTCTTCCAGTTGTCTAGAAAATCCATCTCCCATTTGTCCTGTCATAAAGTGACTCCTCTTACCGCATGGTCAGTTTTATGGCCCACAGTCTAGTTTATAACATCTTATGTTTGTCTTTATTCCCACTCACTATGCCTTTACAATCTAACCATTTTTCTAAATCTTTTTATCACCTCAGCTAACATAACCTTTACGTTACCTTCACTGTGTTGGCCTTTTTTCTCGTCATGCTTCTCCAGTATATAAGTTATTATTATTATTATTATTATTATTATTAAATCATTGAAAACATTAGCGACACAGTGGTGCTGGTATATAAGGCCTTGCCCAATTTGCTTCTAAAATTCAGAAATCTCTATATTATTAACTGCAACCTATAGCATTGTCAATTAACCCGTTTGGTTCATCAATACACTTCAAGGAAGAAAATCTGCCATCTGATCAACACGTAACTCCAGTCACCCATTATAGTTGATTTAATTGACTATGAGTTGTGCAGTGGTACAGTTGCTGCCTTGCATCGCCCGAGACCCGGGTTCAATCCTGACCATGGGTGCTGTCAGTGCAGAGTTTGTACGTTTTCCCCGTGACTGCATGGATTTTCTCCGGTCTCCGGAGAAAAGATTCCTCCCTTCCTCCAGTTTCTTCCCACAATCCAAAGACGTGCAGGTTTGTAGGCTAATTGGCGAGGTATTAATGTAAAGATACTCACTGTATCCAATAAGAAATCAAAATGAATGTATGACTGCAGGACACTGGGGTGGTTAAATTGGACTGTTTGATATTTGGAAATGGTTACTGAAACACTTTCATATTATGAAGGTAATGAGTTCACGGGAAGAATTGCAGAGCAGGGTGAGGCCAGGTGTGAGTGGAGCTGTTTGGAAGAGGGAACCATTGGAATAATCTCTACAGGGAAAGAATACAGTGTGGGACGGTGGTGCAGTGGTAGAGTTATTGCCTTACAAGGCCAGAGACCTGGGTTCGATTTTGACTACCAGTGCTGTCTGTATGGAGTTTGTATGTTCTTCCCGTGACCGCGTGGATTTTCTCCGGGTGCTCTGGTTTCCTCCCACACTCCAAAGACGTACAGGTTAAAGAATGTTAATTGTCCCTAGTGTGTAGGATAGTGCTAATGTACGGGCATGGCTGGTCGGCATGACCTTGGTAGACCGATGGGTCTGTTTCTCTAAAACTAAACATAAAAAATAAAAAATACGTCAGAGGTGATTCCTACAGCTGACAGTGAAGACCTTTGTAGTTTATTTAGTTTACTTTAGTTTGGAGATACAGCACGGAAACTGGCCCTTTGGCCCACCGAGTCTGCACCGACCAGTGATCCTTGCAAAGTAACACTACCCTACACACACACACAAGGGACAATTTACATTATGCCAAGCCAATTAACCTACAAACCCGTACATCTTTGGAGTGTGGGAGGAAACCGGCGCACCCAGAGAAAACCCACGCAGGTCACTGGGAGAACATACAGAATCTGTACGGACAGCACCCGAAGTCAGGATCCAACCTGGGTCTCTGGTGCTTTAAAGCAGTAGCTCTACCGCTATGCAACCATGCCGTGTAGTCGACCAGATTAATAATTTCTAATATTTAAGCACATATTCCTGAATATATCTTTGTAAATAATCAGTTAATTGTATAATTTCATATTTGTAAAAAATAATAGATTGTAAAACATCATGTGCGTAAATAGTTAAAGGTTTGTGTTGGTTTCTTATCTTTTCTAAAGGTGACATGGAGTAGTGTCTGTAACTGTAAGTCTGTCTTTCAAGAGATGGCTAGAGCATGCGTTATGACGTTTGATATATTTTTGCACTCCATTAGCTGAGCTACAGTCTTCAATACATCATCTTCGCTGGTAGCTCCACTTACATTACTTGCCTTGGTGAGCAGCAACACTAAAGATCCACAGACATTACAGAGTGGTTTGAAAGCTGATGTAACTTTGATAAGTCGTACAACTTCTCTGCAGTTTGGCTAAAGAGAAATCGAAAGGTAGGCACAGAAAGCTGGAGTAACTGAGTGGGGCAGGCAGCACATCTGGAGAGAAGGAAAGGGAACAAGACCCTCTTCAGACTCAGGAATACAATGGTGTCAGAGGATATGGGGAGAAGGCAGGAGAATTGGGTTAGGAAAGAGAGATATTGTAGATCAGCCAGAGGGATTGAATGGTGGAGTAGACTTGATGGGCTGAATGGCCTAATTCTAGGCCTATCACTTATGGCCTTATGAATTCAACTCCATCACCTCTGTTTTTTAATGGGTTTAATTTTATCCTCCAGCATATTCTATGAACACAATTTAATTTAACAGCTTCTTCTCTTCTGTCATCAGTCTTCCCTTCATCCCTTCCATTAGCTAGCGCATAGTACCGATCTTCCATCCAACCTCAGTGCGGACATTTTTCATTGAACAAGTTACACTACAATGCTGAAAAACTCATATTCTGCGCCCTGGCGTTTTTCTCTTAGTAAAAACAGCGTAAAAACAGGCCCTTCAGCTCACCGAGTCCATGCCGACCTGCTATCCCCGTTACACTAGCACACACTACACACAGCCAATTTACAATTCTTACTGAAGTCAATTAACCTACAAACCTGTACGTCCTTGAAGTGTGGGAGGAAACTGGGACACTCGGGAAAAGCCCATGCAGTCACGGGGAGAACGTACAGACGCCGTACAGACAACACTTGTAGTCTGGATTGAACCCAGGTCTGGGCCCTGTAAGGCAGCAACTCTACCGCTGCACCACTGTGCCACCCTATTGTATTTGTACAATATTGTACAATACTGTATTGTATTTGAATAATAGTCCCTATTGTACTTGTGTGTGGCTTGATTATATTCATGCAAAGTATTATCTGAAAAAAGGTTCTGACCCAAAACATCTCTTGTCCATGTCCTCCTGAGATGCTGCCGAACCCACTGAGTTACTTGTGTATTTTTAATATAAACCAGCACCTGCAGTACATTGTGCCTGCCTTACCTGATTTGATCAGGCAAACAAAAGGTTTTCATTTAACCTCAGTACACATAACAATAATAAACCAATACCAACCAATACCAAAGTTAAATTAACAAAGATAGACACAAAAAGCTGGAGTAACTCAGTGGGTCAGGCAGCATCTCTGGAGAGAAGGAATGGGTGATCTTTCGAGGCGAGACCCTTCTTCAGACTGAAAGTCAGGGCAAAGGAAAATGAGAGATACAGACAGTCATATAGAGAGATATAGAACAAATGAATGAAAGATATGCAAAAAAGTAACGAGGCCATTGTTAGCTTGGGCTAGGTGGAAACGAGTTACAGACAATAAGACTCAATAAGACGACTTTTTTGCAGATCGACAAAAGTGCTGGAGAAACTCAGTGGGTGCGGCAGCATCTATGGAGTGAAGGAAAAAGGCAACGTTTTGGGCTGAAACCCTTCTTCAGATTTGCATTTATTCTATATCTCTCTATATTACTGTCTATATCTTTTGTTTCCCTTTCCCCTGACTCTCAATCTGAAGAAGGGTCTCAATCCAAAACGTCACCTATTCCTTTTCTCCACAGATGCTGTCTGACCTGCTGAGTTACTCCAGCTGTTTGTGCCCATCTTCGGTTTAAACCAACATCTGCAGTCTCTTCCTACACTGTGTAGAGTTAAATTTGCATTAAACCCAGATTACTTGTTGGTTCTACCTATTCTGCGTACCTCCAGTATGTTGTGGGCATTTCAGGTACTATTTTAACTGTGTAGTGACTGGTTTGGGGTATACTGCAAGTGCACTTAATATTTAAACAACCCAAACAATAGCAATATGTTGTTGACAGGGCCTCTCAAAACCGTGAGGGGTGAGCTTACTTTTATAATTTAAATTAATTAAACTAATCCCCGTTAAAGTATTGCATTCAAAGATTTTCACATAAACTTATAAACAGTGTGGTAAATTACATTCTGAGACATATTGACCCAGGCCTTGTCATAAGATTAGACTTTATTTATATGCTAACGGCAGCACAATTTCATTATTTCTCGTTAAGCCTTTCCTGTTTATTAATAAAATTAAATAACAGAATGGAATGAATAAATAATGTAACATTTGTAATGCCAACCATCTTCGAGACGACTGTACTAAATTACTGAAATTGGACTGAAATAAAATCTCACTTAGCCTTTTATGCAGAGATGAATGTTACGTCGTTTGGGCAATGAGCATTATCTTTTACAGCATTCTTCTTATTAAGAATTTTGATTTATGGTGCAATAAAGAGAATTTGATCTGTGGCAGGATAAGCAGGCAAGGAAGCATTCACATTGTAAGTGAAGGTGAATGAATCATTGTCGCAGGTGTAAAACAGCAGAACGACAAAGAACTTGAATGCTTTAGGATAGGAATGACTCGGGTTAGGTTTGAGTCAAACACTATTGTTAACGGTTCAACCTTCTGTTCTAATCCAGGAGACATTTTGGGTCAGAACAAAAGTAGTGATCATCGGAGCTAATTTTCCCCTTGGGTAAAATGCCAAGGCTCCAAGATTTATGAGCCTGCCACTGAACTGTTGTTATGAGTTTCTCAAATGTCTTCAAGCAAAAGATTTGATTCATAGGAAAGTGAAATCGATCTCACGTTGACAAAGGATCCATTCGGCAAGCAGCTGAGGAAAGAAAGCTTACGCTTTTACAATAAAACGAAATGCTGGAAATAGCAGTTCAGGCTGCATCTGTGGGAAGGTGTAGCGAGTTAATGTTGCAGTTTCAAGACTCTTCCATTGAATGCATTATTATTTATGTTGTTTACCTAAGCTGGCCTCGTCTGCCCAAATTACCTCTTGTTCTTCTAAACATGATAGTATAGATCCAATCCACTAATCTATCTTGTTAGGAAGAAAACCCATCTTCCCACCTGTATCATAAGGTATCATATCAAAAGTAAATTTGGTAAACCTTCATTGCAAACCCTTTGTTGTATGTTTATCCAGCCTGAGAAATATTCCAGGTGCTGTCTCACCAGCGCTCTATATAATTGTGGTGAGAAGTCTTCATGCTTTCAAGGTTGGAAGCCGTGTGGGATTTCTTCGTCTGCTCAGGTTTCCTCCACACTCCAAAGACGTACAGCTTTTAATTGGCTTCGGTAAAAAAAATTTGTAAATTGTCCCTAAAGTGATGGCCAGTCTAAAGTCTAAAGTGATGGCCAAAATATAATTCATTGAAAAAACAACGTTTCATTGAATGAGCAGTAAGGGATGAATTGATCTTCTTCAGTGGTGTATTCCCTATGATTTCTATGAATCTCCATTATACAATTAGAGTTGCAATCGGAAAGCCCATCTTGTCTGAAATAACAGGATCCTTTCCCCTGATCTTTTCCCACAACCTGATCATTCTTCCTTCTCAAGTATTTATAGGCTATAGAGATACATTATGGAAATAGGCCCTTTGGCCCACCGAGTCCACGCCGACCAGCGATCACTCCGTACACGAGCACTATACAAAACACTAGGAACTCTTTTACAATTTCACTGAAGCCAAGTAACCTACAAACCGGTATGTCTATGCATTGTGGTAGGAAACTGGAGCACCGAGAGAAAACCCACATAGGGAGAACATACAAACTCCGTATAGATACCCTTAGTAAGGATCAAATCTGTGTCTTTCATGCTGTAAGGCAGCAACTATACTGCTGAACCACTGTGCCGCCCAGTTTATCTAATTATCCTATTCCCCGCTGGAAAGTACTTTTGTGTCTGTCCACAATTAGTAAGCTGTCCACAGAATCCTCTGAAGGATAAAAATCTGCTCAAAAGCTAAGGGTGTCGGCCCGATCTTCCAACCTATTTTTGACACTTTTCTTATCTGTACTTTCTCTGCAACTGTGACACTATAACATAGCAACATTATATTTCTATCTAATGCTACCTTCGACACCTTCCGCTAGATCATCTCTGACCCAACTTTGCCAGCTCAAGGCTCATTACCTGCCCAAATAAATCCTTACCTACACAACAGAGCCCCCATTACATCAGAAGCCATTTAGCCAACACAGGCCCTCACTTATTTAACAAAATACATCAATTCTCCCAATACAGGGCTATGTCTGACCTAGATAGGATTTCATCAGAATAGCACAGGCTCTTGTAATGCTCAAAATGAATTTCAGATGATGAAATATGAAATAATAACATGCAGGAGATGTCTAAGGTTGTGCAGCAATGGTGGCGAAACAGAGTTAACATTTTAAGTCCATGTCATTGCATAACACTTGTCTGATCTATTGACAATGCCGAGTATTCTTTATTTTAATATATTATCGACCAAGGTTCCCCAAAACCATTAATATATCTGTAAACACCATGTGTGCAGGGGGTGGGTGAGTAGGAGGGATAATGTAGAACTATTGTGAATGGGTGATCAATGGTAGGTGTGGACTCTGTGGGCCAAAGGGCCTGTTTCCATGCTGTATCTCTATAAACATGTTAAAATCCATCATCATATATGGCATTGGTAAGGATTGTCATGATAGGGGCTATCAGAAAGCAGCTCTGAATCCCTGAAATCTAAATTACAGGAGAAAAATGCAGTCAATGTCACTAAAACAGGATTGTCCCCAACCACTGCCCCACACCCCTGAGCTCAGCCTTCAATGCCTTTCATTCTCTGTACATCACCAAGCCTCCTCAGCAATGTCCAAGGAAAGCAACATAGTTCCCTTGACCTGGCATTAAACATGCTGGAGCGTGTCAGGAAAAAAAAGGAAAATGCCGGAGATATACAGCTGGCCAGGCAACATATGTGTAGGGAGAAACAGCTTTAACATGTGTAGGAAGGAACTCCAGATGCTGGTTTAAACCGAAGATAGACACAACATGCTTGAGTAAATCAGCGGGACAGGCAGCTTTCTGGAGAGACTCTTCTTCAGACAGAGGCTCTAACATGTCAGGTCAAACACCTGTCACTAGATATTTGGAGATTAAGTAAACCCCTTGCTTCTGAATAAATGCACATCTGCCCTTTTATGTGCGTTTAGAATGTCTACAGGACAAATGGGAATCACAATTAAAACGTGGTTTTGATTGCAAAGGCATCTGCCAATCTCCTGTGATATCTGATTCACTATGGGCTGAAATATCTTGACACAGCCAACAGAATCAAAGACTTATTCCACCCCGGTCATTCCTTCTTCTCCCCGCTCCCATCGGGCAGAAGACACAGAAGTTTGAAAGCTCGCACCACCAGACTCAGGAACAGCTTCTTCCCCTCTGTTATCAGGCTTTTGAATGGTCCTTCCATAAGCTAGGGAACTGTCTGATGCACCTCGACCACATTGAGGACATTGGACTTTGTGTCTGGAATTGATGCTCTGCAAGGCTGAGAACTATATTCTGCACTCTGTATCTTCCCCTTCGCTCTATATATTGTACTTCAATTCTATTTTGTTTCGTTTATTTTTTGAGATAAAGCATGGAAACAGGTCCTTCAGCCCACCGGGTCCAGGCCAACCACAACCACCCATAAACAAGTTCTATCCTAGATACTAGAGACAATTTTACAGAAGCCAAATAACCTACAAACCCGTTCGTCTTTGGAATGTGGGAGGAAACTGGAGCACCCGGCGAAAACCCGCATGGTCGCTGGGGGAATGTATAAACTCAGTACGGACTGCACCCATAGTCAGGATCAAACCCGGGTCTCTGGTGCTGTTATCTGATTGAAACGCAAAACAAAGCTTTTCACTGTCCCTCAGTACACATGACAATAATATACCTAAACATAAACCAAGAAGTGCCCACAATAGACATGGCCATTAAGTCGTGATAGCTGTGTGTGCCGGAGATTTCTGGCTGTCTGAATCCACTTTCAGTGAGGCAGGGCTTGCAAATATCCAGCTTCAAAAGAAGCTTCACGCCAGCCAGCTTGGCATTTAAACCCTTAGAGGCTGAGAGAGAATACCTTTTATCCGCTACAAGCTGATTGATGATAACTCAATCATCACTACACAGTCAGACTGTGCGTCCACTTTCGGAAGCTGCATGATGGTGGTGGTCCATTTACTTAGGGCAGTTTCTACAAGCACATCTTCTCAGCTGAACACAAAGTCCTGGAGGAACCCAACTGGTCAGGCAGCATCTAGGGAGGGAGTGGACTAGCCCGTTTCGGGTCAGGACCTTTCCTCAGACCCTTCCTCCTGTGTTATGATAGTTATAAACTGTCACAGTACTGCCCCCTTATGTCTTGAGATTACTTTTAGACTTTAGGCTTCATATATACTGCGTGGAAACAGGCCCTTCGGCCCACCAAGTCCGCGCCGAACAACAATCGCATCGCACACTAACACTATCCTACATATTAAGGACAATTTACAATTATTCCGAAGCCAATTAACCTGCAAACCTGTATGGAGCGTGGGAGAAAACCAGAGAACCCAGAGAAAACCCACGTGGTCACCGGGAGAATGTAAAACCCTGTACAGAAAGCACCCGTAGTCAGGACCGAACACGGGTCCCTGACAATCCAAAGATGTGCAAGTTTGTAGGTTAATTGGCTTCTGTGAATTGCCCCCCGTGCGTAGGGTAGAACTGGTGTACGGGGATGGCAGGTCTACGTGGGCTAGGAGGGCCGAAATGCCTGTTTCCGCGCTGTATTCCTAAAACTGAATCTCCAAACTAAAATCACCAGCACAAGACACAACTAGAAAGTTGCATTTGCTAAAGATCTAACGGCATGAAGTTTTAAGCATTGATGTATAAGGCATGGTTTGGGTAATGTGCTGGAGGGGGAAATGATCTTCTTCAAAATCTCCTTCCGATAATTGCATAAATTGGAAACAAAAGCTGAGCAATATCTTGCCTGCACTGTTGCTGTGATAATTATGTCAAAGCAGAGTGTGTCACTAAGGGTCTCTAACCATCTGCTGCAAAAGCACATTAACTTTCTAATTATGAATACTGGCATCTTGCGTTCCTTGCGTTATCCAAATTGATTTTGAAGGATATTAGAATTTTATATTAGAGTCTATCTTCGCAAGATCCCATCCCGAGTGGTATTGCCATCAAAGCAGGAAGACTGTCAGGTTATGCTTCTGTTTTAACAATAATGGCTTTAGATTGAAAAGAACATTTTCTCACATGGTGTGCTGCTCTGTTTGAATGATGCACTACCAAAGGCTTAGCAGATGAAAAAATAATACATCTCCAGGTTAAATAATTTAAATGTTATTCTCCGAAATTGCCTCGCCAAGTGGACATATCGAGGAAAAAATAGCAGCCAAATAATTCACCGGCCTCCCTTCAGAAGGTAATGAAACTAGGAAGAGTTGTCTGTAAAGTAGTTATTCAAAAAGGATAATGGTTTAGCTTAGCTGCCCTTTGTGTGCACGCGTTCATCAAGGTTAGACGTGATTGCTCAGGATAATGAGCCGGTTTCTTTCCAATTTCACACCCAGGTGACCCCCACACATTCACAAGCAGCTCTGATGCCATAGAGCGCAACCAAGACCTCTCTGTTTCACAGCAAGTGTCATTGTAGAGTGTAGGTGTGTGCGTACAGTTTTGTCTTGGTCAAGAGGTGGGGTAATCATATGAGTACTGAGGTTTGTGAATGAAGAGAAATGATCCAAACCTTGAATGACAAATGCCAGCATAATATGGAAACCGTGTTTCCGAAAGAAATAGTCGTTAGCATGCCACATCTTTGCCAAATTCAGGAGTCAAGAGCGTTTAATTTGCCAAAAACAGAACAATGAAATTCTTACTTGCGATGGCATAACAGGTATATAAACACATAGATAATGAACAAAAGAAAGTTCAATAAATTTCAAAATAATATTTGTGCAAACAAAAGCCGGAAGTCCCTTGTGCAACCAAGACAATTTGTAGTTTATAGTTTGTTAATGTTTGTAGTGTTCAAGAACCTGCTGGTTGTTGGGAAGAAGCTAGCTTCTAAACCTGGAGGCCACTGTTTTCAGGCCCCTATACCTTCTTCCAGATGGTAGGCGTGAAGTGAGAGTGTGGCCAGGATGGTATGGGACTCTGATGATGCTAACTGCCTTTTTGAAGCATTGACTCCTATAGATCCCTTTGATAGACACTAGACAACATGTGCAGGAGTAGGCCATTTGGCCCTTCACTGTGATCATGGCTGATCATCCACAATCAGTACCCCGTTCCTGCCTTCTCTCCATATCTCCTGACTCCACTATCTTTAAGAGCTCTATCTAGCTCTCTCTTGAAAGCATCCAGAGAATCGGCCTCCACTGCCTACACTGCCTTCTGAGGCAGAGAATTCCACAGATTCACAACTCTCTGGGTGAAAACGTTTTTCTTGATCTCTGTTCTAAATGGCCTACGACTTACTCTTAAACTGTGGCCCCTGGTACTTTGCTCCTGTTCTCAACTCCCCTCGTTATAAAGGTTAACATGCCATTAGCTTTCTTCACTGCCTGCTGTACCTGCATGCTTACTTTCAGTGACTGATGTACAAGCACACACACATCTCGTTGTACTTCCCCTTTTCTTAACTTGACACCATTCAGATAATAATCTGCCTTGCCACCAAAGAGGATAACCTCACATTTATTCACATTAAACTCCATCTGCCATACATCTGCCCATTCCCCCAACCTGTCCAAGTCACCCTGCATCCTCACAGCATCCTCCTCACAGTTCACACTGCCGCCCAGCTTCGTGCAATCTGCAAATTTGCTAATGCTACTTTTAATCCCTCCATCTAAATCATTAATGTATATAGTAAATAGCTGCGGTCCCAGCACCGAGCCTTGCAGTGCCTCACTAGTCACTGCCTGCCATTCCGAAAGGAACCCGTTAATCCCTACTCTTTGTTTCCTGTCTGCCAACCAATTTTCTATCCATGTCAGCACTCTATCCCCATGTGCTCTAATTTTGCCCATTAATCTCCTGTGCGACCTTATGAAAGGCGTTCTGAAAGTCCAGGTACACTACATCCACTGGCTCTCCCTTGTCCATTTTCCTAGTTACATCCTCAGATAATTACAGAAGATTAGTCAAGCATGATTTCCTCTTCGTAAATCCATGCTGACTCAGACCGATCCTGTTACTGCTATCCAAATGTGCTGCTATTTCATCTTTTATAATTGGTTCCTGCATCTTCCCCACCACTGGTGTCAGGCTAACTGGTCTATAATTCCCTGTTTTCTCTCTCTCCCTTCTTTCTTGAAAGGTGGGATAAAATTAGCTACCCTGCAATCCACATGAACTGAATCGATAGAACATTGGAAAATGAGCACCAATGCATCCACAAATTATAGAGCCATCTCCTTAATTTCCCTGGGATGCAGACCATCAGGCCCTGGGAAATTGTCAGCCTTCAGTCCCAACAGTCTACCCAACACCATTTCCTGTCTAATGTGGATTTCCTTCCGTTCCTCCATCACCCTAGGCCCTCTGGCCACTAGTACATCTGGGAGATTGTTTGTGTCTTCCTTAGTGAAGACAGATCCAAAGTACCTGTTCAACTCGTCTGTCATTTCCTTGTTCCCCGTAATAAATTCACCTGTTTCTGTTTTCAAGGTCCCAGATTTGTCTTAACTAATTTTTTCCTCTTCACATTCCTAAAGAAGCTTTTACTATCCTCCTTTATATTCATGGCTAGCTTACCTTCGTACCTCATCCTTTTCCCCGTATTGCCTTTTTAGTTATCTTCTGTTGCTCTTTAAAAGTTTTCCAATCCTCTGCCTTCCCGCTCATCTTTGCTATGTTATACCTCTTCTCTTTTATTTTTATACTGCCCTTGACTTCCCTTGTCAGCCACGGTTGCCTCTTAGAATCTTTCCACGGTTGCCCCTTAGAATCTTTCTTCCTCTTTGGAATGAACTGATCCTGCACCTTCTGTATTATTCCCGGAAATACCTGCCATTGTTGTTCCACTGTCATCCCTGCTAGGGTACCTTTCCAGTGAACTTTGGCCAGCTCCTCCCTCATGCCTCCATAGTCCCCTTTGTTTAACTGCAATACTGACAGATAGATAGATAGATAGATAGATAGATAGATAGATAGATAGATAGATAGATAGATAGATAGATAGATAGATAGATAGATAGATAGATAGATAGATAGATAGATAGATAGATAGATAGATAGAATCCTTATTTGCCACACGACCAGGGTTGGTGGTATTTGGGTTTGGTACATGATGGTACACTGCTTTAGTTACATTAACACTAATAACAACACAGATCACAGTAATAAAGTGCATCCATACCACATCACAAATCACAAATCTCACCAACAATACATAGTGCAAAGGAACAGACAAAGACCATAGACAAGACAGTATACATCAAAAGTCCTTAGTATTGACTGTTATTGGAGGGAATTGAGTGTTATTATTGCTGAGGGGAAGAAACTGTTTTTAAAGCGGGTGGATTTTGTAGCAAGTGACCTGAGGCGCCTCCCTAAAGGGAGAGACTGGAAAAGGTGGTTTGCTGGATGGGAGGGGTCCGAGATGATCTTTATTGCCCGTTTTGAGGTATGTTGGAGGTAAATGGAATGGATTGAGGGGAGGGGGGAGTTGATGATCCTGGAGGCCTTGGAGACAATGCGCTATAATCTGTGTAGTGAGTGACTATCGGTGTTACCGTACCAGACTGTGATTGAGGAGGTGATGATGCTTTCAATGATGGATTGATAAAAAACGGACCAGGAGGTGTTTGTGGACTCTGAACTTTTTGAGCTGTCTGAGGAAGTATAGGCGTTGTTGTCCTTTCTTGATGATGTGGTCTGCGTTGATGTGCCATTTTAGATTATTGCAAATATAGGTGCCCAGAAACTTAAATGAGTTTGTGGAGGTTATGGGATGGGAGTTGACATGGACCGTGGGTTTGAGGTTTTGTTTGCGTCTGAAATCTATGATGATTTCTAAGGTTTTTGAAGTATTAAGCAGGAGATTGTTGTCTGTGCACCATTTGACTGCCCTGTCCACTGTTTGATGGTATTGTGATTCGTTGTTGTCTGAGATGAGGCCAATTATTGTTGTGTCGTCTGCATATTTGAAAATGTTGACTGAGCTGCATTGGGATGTGAGGTTGTTGCTGTAAAGTGAGAAGAGCTGACGTGACAGAACGCACCCTTGAGGGGCTCCTGTGTTGAGAGTTAGAGGGCTGTCGGGTTTTTCACCCACCTTGACTCTTTGCTGTCTGTTTGTCAGAAAGTGCAGAATCTAATGGCAAATGGCTGGGTGAATGCTCATGTCCAACAGTTTATTGTAGAGTTTAATAGTAAGATTTAACGAGCTTACCAGTTTGAAGTTTGATCTGTATTTTACGAGGAGTGACGATGAGGGATTACGTGAAGCGCCCGCTCAGCACGCATGCGCAGCATACTTCAAAGCAGTGGTGTGGAATCACAGATAGACACAGTTATTGAAGTAAACATAGTAAAGGATTGAAGGGGGCGCTGTTCTGGCGGCAGCCATGGCAGCAGCGCGTCAGCCTTTCAATTTTATTTTTATTTTTAGTATGTTTTAAAGTGTGTATTTAGTGGGGTTTTTTGTGTTTTGTGTGGGGGGTGGTGTGGGTGGTGTAAGGGGGAAATCTCTTCGGTCGCCTCCTCCATGTAGAGGCGACTTTTTCCAGGTCGCCTCCCCCGTGGCCTACCATCAAGGATCGGCGAGGTCTTTCCCGGAGACGTGCCCGGGGCTTCAGCGGCAGGCGCAGCGTGGACTCAGCGTGGAGCGGATGAGCCCTCGCTGGGGCTCGCCGGAGGGGAGTGCTCCGTTTCACTGGCCCGGGGCAGCCGGCAGCCTGAAGTCGCAGCCTGAAGCCGCGGCCTGCAGAGTTCCAACTGCTGCGGCGTCTACAGCCCGGGATCCCTTGTGGGGGACCCGGGGGAAGAAGAAGCCGCCATTGCCGGCCCGCGGATAACTTCTACCGCGGGCCCGGCATGGACTTACCATCACCCCTGGAGGGGAGCTTCGACCGCCGGCCCTGCAGTCTACGGTGCTTCTGGCTGCGGCGGGGACTTTAAATCTCAACCGCCGGCCTGCGGCCTACACAATCTTGAAGCCGCGGTCTCCGGTGAGGAAAGACCGATCCTGGACTGGACTCTGGACTCTGGTCTTGTCCACGGGGGGGGGGGGGGAATGGAGGAGGACGGCCAAAATTTTTTTTGTGCCTTCCACCATAGTGATGAATGCTGTGGTGGATGTTTATGTTACATGTTGTGTCCTGTTTATGCATTTTATTATTTTGTTAACCCATCTTTATGCTTTGTATGGAACTGATTTTTAAATTATGTAAAGCACTTTGGGGTCAATGAAAATTGACTATAAATGTGCTATATAAATAAACTTATTATTATTATTATTATATTATTAAAGACATCAGTTTATTAGTTTGATCCATATTATTGAGGGTGGGAGCGGAGGGCACGTAATCCAGATAGGCTGCATCCCAGAGTACTTAAGGAAGAAGCTCCAGAAATAGTGGATGCATTAGTGATAATCTTTCAAAACTCTTTAGATTCTGGAGTAGTTCCAGAGGATTGGTGGGTAGCAAACGTAACCACACTTTTTAAGAAGGGAGGGAGAGAGAAAACGGGGAATTACAGACCAGTTAGTCTAACATCGGTGGTGGGGAAACTGCTAGAGTCAGTTATTAAAGATGGGATAGCAGCACATTTGGAAAGTGGTGAAATCATTGGACAAAGTCAGCATGGATTTACGAAAGGTAAATCATGTCTGACGAATCTTAGAGAATTTTTCGAGGATGTAAGTAGTAGCATGGATAGGGGAGAACCAGTGGATGTGGCGTATCTGGACTTCCAGAAGGCTTTCGACAAGGTCCCACATAAGAGATTATTATACAAACTTAAAGCACACGGCATTGGGGGTTCAGTATTGACGTGGATAGAGAACTGGCTGGCAAACAGGAAGCAAAGAGTAGGAGTAAACGGGTCCTTTTCACAATGGCAGGCAGTGACTAGTGGGGTACCGCAAGGCTCAGTGCTGGGACCCAGCTATTTACAATATATATTAATGATCTGGATGAGGGAATTGAAGGCAATATCTCCAAGTTTGCGGATGACACTAAGCTGGGGAGCAGTGTTAGCTGTGAGGAGGACGCTAGGAGACTGCAAGGTGACTTGGATAGGCTGGGTGAGTGGGCAAATGTTTGGCAGATGCAGTATAATGTGGATACATGTGAGGTTATCCATTTTGGTGACAACCACGGGAAAGCAGACTATTATCTAAATGGTGGCCGATTGGGAAAGGGGGAGATGCAGCGAGACCTGGGTGTCATGGTACACCAGTCATTGAAGGTAGGCATGCAGGTGCAGCAGGCAGTAAAGAAAGCGAATGGTATGTTGGCTTTCATAGCAAAAGGATTTGAGTATAGGAGCAGGGAGGTTCTACTGCAGTTGTACAGGGTCTTGGTGAGACCACACCTGGAGTATTGCGTACAGTTTTGGTCTCCAAATCTGAGGAAGGACATTATTGCCATAGAGGGAGTGCAGAGAAGGTTCACCAGACTGATTCCTGGGATGTCAGGACTGTCTTATGAAGAAAGACTGGATAGACTTGGTTTATACTCTCTAGAATTTAGCGGATTGAGAGGGGATCTTATAGAAACTTACAAAAGTCTTAAGGGATTGGACTGGCTAGATGCAGGAAGATTGTTCCCGATGTTGGGGAAGTCCTGGACAAGGGGTCACAGCTTAAGGATAAGGGGGAAATCCTTTAAAACCGAAATGAGAAGAACTTTTTTCACACAGAGAGTGGTGAATCTCTGGAACTCTCTGCCACAGAGGGTAGTTGAGGCCATTTCATTGGTTATATTTAAGAGGGAGTTAGATGTGGCCCTTGTGGCTAAGGGGATCAGAGGGTGTGGAGAGAAGGCAGGTACGGGATACTGAGTTGGATGATCAGCCATGATCATATTGAATGGCGGTGCAGGCTCGAAGGGCCGAATGGCCTACTCCTGCACCTAATTTCTATGTTTCTATGTTTCTATGTTTCTAATCCCTCATCGTAACTCCTCGTAAAATACAGATCAAACTTCAAACTGGTAGGTTCTCATTTAATCTTACTATTTTACTTCGGAGTCACGTGAGTGATTCCGTGAAGACTTCAAAGCTCTGTGATTTCAAACCGTGTAACAGTTATTACTACATCACTGCCGAAGTCCTTGAGGGAGGAAGTATGTTATCGTAATCAACCAATGAATCTGTTTGTAGAAAAACACAATGGTATTTTTTAACAATAACAACAAAGAAATTAAATTGCTCCCCTGGGCCTAAATTAAATATTTGCAGTCTGTAAAATCTTTCCTGCAAATAAAACAGGTTTTGCCAATGGCATATTATAAAATTTCTGAACGGTCTTTCCCCCGACCATCCTGCTGTAGCCAGGATGTGGTCTATAGGCACGTCCATTCTTTTAGCCGTCGACGTGGATGCTGCCCTGGTGGAATAAAATTTGTACATGTTAGTGTTTATCCCAGCAGTTTTTAGCACCTGCTTGAGCCATCTCGCAATGGTTTGGCTCGTCACCCGACCATAAGGTTTTTTATGACTGACCCATAAGGCTTTTCATCTCCCTCGAATATTTTGGTTGTGTCTATGTAGGATAGTAGGTGGGTCATGGCACATAACCGTGGTTCTGGCGGGTAAGCCCGGAATTCCACGACTGGATTAGGTGTTCCTGGTCTACTCTGTTTGATCATTCCCTGGATAATGACAGAGATCTGGTCTGGAGCTGTGAAAATGCTGTCCAGTCGCAATAGGTGTAGTGACTGGACCCTCAGTGCAGATACAAGTGCTATCAACATGAGTGTTTTGAGCATAGATTGTTCCAGGTTGAGGGATCTGGCTGGTGGCCATCCCCTGAGGTATGTCAGGACCACACTGACATCCCATGTATGGGTGTACCTTGGTCTGGGGGGGTTAGAGTTGTAAATACCCTTCATTAGTTTGACCACCAGCGGGTGGGACCCCATGGCCTGTTGTCCTGGAGCTGGCTTTAAATAGACAGGCAGATCAATTCTAGCTGTGTTGATGGCTCTGTAGCTGAGTCCTTCATCGTGGTGAAGGTTCGCCAGGAATTCCAGTACGCTGCTAACTATAGCAGTTGAGTAGGTGGTCCCAGTATCCAATCAGTACTTCTCCCATTTTTTGATGCTGGACAAGTGCTGTTTTTTTGTGGATGTTCGGAGGGATGCTGACATGGTGTCGACGGTTTGTTCTGATAATCCCAGTCCCAGAAGTGGTTTGTGCAGAATCTGCAACCCAGGAGTTTGATTTTTTTCATGGCACGGCTGGCTTGTGCCTGACACTGGGTGTTAATAACTCTGGGTCACTGGGGAATACCATCGGAGCTTCAACAACAATGTCATGGAGTATTGGGAACCATGGCTGTGTAGGCCAGTCGGGTACTATCAAAATACCTGAAGTAGAGTCCATTTGTATTGTGCGTAGTCCCCGACTGATGAGGCAGAAGGGAGGAAATGCATAGAAGAAGAATTTCCCCAATCCAGCACGAACGCATCTACCACTGCTGCCTCAGGGTCTGGTTCCCAAGTGACATACATAGGTACCTGGTGATTTAGCCTTGATGCAAATAAATCGATATCTGGCGTGCCATATTGCTTGATAACTTTTGCGAAAAACGTGACCTGGTGTCTGCCACTGTATTTAGCTTACCTGGCAGGTAAGTTACTGATAGCCAAATATGTCTTTGGACACACCATTGCCAAATTGTGTTGACCAATGATTGTCGCATGATACCGATTTTATACCGCCCATATGGTTAATGTAGGCCACCACGTAGTATTATCTATTTGTAACCGTACATGCAAGTGATGCATATTTATGCATATGCTGTTAAACCATAAAAGTCACCCAACATCTCTAGATAATTAATACCCAGTGTAAGTGGTAACGATGACTCTGGGTTAGTCCATTTCAGGTATCTGCGATGATCCTTGTGAATGGTATTAAATAGTAAACATCTTTAAGATCAATGCTTGCTATGAAATATCCTTTGGAATTTAGTTGTTTGGCAGTAACAACCATTTCCATTTTGAAAAGTATATACTTAACAAACATATTTAGTGAAGTTAAGTCAATGATGATGCGACATCCACCATCTTTTTTGGGTTTAGTGAATACATTTGATACGAATTGCAAGGGTTCAGGTTTTCCCATGATACCCTTTGTAATTAGATATAGATAGATAGATAGCCTTTTATTGTCATTCAGACCGAAGTCTGAACGAAATTGCAGCAGTCATACATATAATACAATACAATAAAACAACAATAAACACATATTAACATCCACCACAGTGAGTCCACCCAGCATCTCCTCACTGTGATGGAGGCAAAAGTCTTAGGTCTGCAGTCTCTTCCCTCCTCTTCTCCCTCTGCGCTGGGGCGATACCCCCCCCCCCCGGGCGATGTTAAAAACAGTCCCGCGGCTCAAACACCGTGGCCCGGGGTGGTTGAAGCTGCCGCCCACCAGTCCTGCAGACGCAGCCGCTGGCCCGCGGCCGAACCCCGGACTCAGGCCACCACCGCCAGAACACCGTCCCAGCCACCCTCACGTGAGTACTGCGCCGTCTTCAGCCTCGGGCTGGGCCGCCCCGACTTGGGCGCCGAACCTCCCCCCCGGACCGGGCCGCCCCGACTTGGGCGTCGCTTCTCCCCCGGGCCGGGCTGCCCCGACTTGGGCGCCGAACCTCCCTCGGGCTGCCAGCGCCGCACCTTCCCGAGCTCGGCCCCTCCAATGGGAGCCTCGTTCCACCATCGGGCTGGCCGCCCTCACGGGAGCGTCCCAACCTCTTCCAGCCCTGAGCCGGACCACCCTCACGGGAGCGAGCTCAGGGCGAGTCTTGACAGGCTCTGCCTCTGGAGCCTCGAGGTCGTCAGCTCCATTAGGCCTCAGCACAGAGAGAGGCAGAGAAGGGGAGTACGACAAAAAGGTCATATTCCCCCGCAGGGAGAGACTGCAAACCCCATTTCAACCCCCCCCCCCAAAAACACAAACTAAAACCAAAAAACTAGACTAACCAAAACAAAATAAACAACATAAAAAACACAAAACAACGGGACTGCCGGTAAGCCGCTGCAGCCAGAGCCGCGCCGCCACTCCGCCTGTCTCACCAGTTCAGCTTGTCCCTCTTGTTTCTTTAATGGAGAGGGGAAAATACCCTCTAGGGTGAATGTTGACCTGGTGGCAATTTTTCTAGTATGAATTGTATTTGTATTCACTAATGCCATTGAGTATATACTGATCATTCGTGATAGACTCCCATGTGTTAGTATTACTCTATATGCTGGTAGGAACCAGACCCAACTACCTCCATGGTTATGGGTATTCTTCTGTTTCCTGCTGGTCCAACGTGTGTTGCACATTGTCTGACGTGGCGGTGACGTTGGGGGGTGGCACATTTTTCCATGGGGTCTGCTCTGGGCCCTGGTCTAAAGAAAGACTTTCGGTGTTAGAATGTGGACCCCAAGCTTTCATCAGTCCCATATGGTAGACGTTGACTGATGGACGCGAATGGGGTGCTGCTGCGTAGGAATTACTGTTTTTGGTTTGCTCATCCCGGCCCTGCCCTCATGAGACCGAATGTTTTTTTTAAAAAAACCTTTTTCATGTCTTCATATGCTTTGTGAGGTTTTTGCCAAAGAGCTGTAGGTCTGGCTCAGTGGCTGGGGTTTGCACAACCCCGCAAATGTAGGATTTTTATGGCAGGTCTTATGATTTGTTTACGAAGGTTGTGGTCATCTCCGTATTTGTCCACGGAACAAGGAAAACAATGTGATGGCTGTCGTCAGGCTTTTAACGGCCTCCTGCACGTGGGGTTGCCACGTAGCTGTCCACCACACCTAGCAGCTCTTCCTGTTCCTGCACCCCTTGCATACTCCCGAGATCTTCAGCCATTGTCCCCTGTTCTAACCCAGCCCAGTCCTGGTCACCAAAGCTATCCTCTGGAAAGGAGGAAGCAATGGACAGTGCACAAGGCACTGTGGAGGGAGTGCCTGAACTCCCCCTGCGAGAGCGCCCCTCACGAAGCGCGTCTCGCTGGAGGTCCTGCTCCAAGAGCCGCTCCATGCGACTCAGGCGGCTGCCTCCCCTCCCCTCCCGTCCCCGTCCGACAAGTCGGAGCCACCGGCCGGACGCCTCTTCGGCGTATAGTGGAGCGCCCGGTAAGCGGTCCTACCGCCTTGTTGCTGCCCCCGCCAGATGGAACGCTCCTCCGTGGAGTCGAGCGGGGGACAGGTTTGTTCTAGAGCCTTTCTTCTCTGCCTGAAAGCAGAAGGCTCCCTGTGAAAGAAAAACCCGACCTCAGAGCTTACCTGACGGTCCGTTCTTTCACCTCCGTAGCGGGAGCACCTGACTCCCACTGCGCCGCTGTTGCTCTGCTGAACGTAATGCCGTGCATGCGTGCTGAGCGGGTTCTTCACGGAATCACTCACGTGACTCCGAAGTAAAATTGGGTGTATAGTGTTCGAAGTGTTCGGTGATTCCAGATGATGTAGGGAGTAGTGAAGAGCTAAGTTGATAGCATCCTCCACAGACCGGTTGGCGCTGTATGCAAATTGGAAAGGGTCAATGATGGGGGCAGTGTGTGTTTTCAGTGGGTGAGGACTATGTGCTCAAAGGCCTTCATGGCAACTGATGTTAGTGCAACAGGTCTAAAATCGTTCAGACAGCTCACCTTGGAGGACTTGGGCACAGGGATGATAATGGATGATTTAAAACACTGCAGGACTCTACATTGGCTGAGGGAAGTGTTAAAGGTGGAGGTGAACACAGGAGCCAGCTGAGCTGCACAGTGGTTGAGAGCAGCGGGGCTAAGGTCATCTGGCCCTGCCGCTTTTCTTCTATTAAGATTGACACTTCTGATTTTCCCTTCTCCCTCTCAAATTGTAGATTAAAACATCATATTATGGTCACTACTTCCTAATGGCTTCTTTACCTTGAGTTCCCTTATCGAATCCGGTTCATTACACAACAGTAAATCCAGAATTGCCTTCCCAGTACAAGCTGCTCTAAGAATCCATCTCGGAGGCATTCCACAAACTTATTTTCTTAGGATCCAGCACCAACCTGATTTTCCCAGTGTACCTGCATGTTGAATTCTCCCATAACCACCGTAGCATTACCTTTGTTACATGCCAATTTTAACTTTTGATTCAACTTGCACCCTATCTCCAGGCTACTGTTTGGGGTAGTTTTTAGGATCTTTTTACCCTAACAATTTCTCAGTTCTATCCACACTGACTCTACATCTCCTGATTCTTTGTCACCCCTTGCAAGGGACTGAATTTCATTCCTTACCAACGGAGCTACCCCACGCCCTCTGCCCTCCTGTCTGTCTTTTGGATAGGATGTGTACCCCTGAATATTCAGTTCCCTGCCCTGGTCCTCTTGCAGCCATGCCTCTGTAATTCCCATGACATCAAACTTGCTCATCTCTAACTGAGCCTCAAGCTCATCCACTTTATTTCTTATACTTCGCGCATTCATAACACTTTAAATTCGATATTCACTTTCCCTCTCACACTATTTCCCTTGACCTTACTCTCTTATCCCTTCTCGAACTTTCCTTCCCATTAATTCAGGAGTCTTTTGTAACTTTTCCTGTACTCACCTTCCCTTTAACTCCATCTTTACACTCCCAATTTGTCAACCCCTCTCCCCCGCTATTTAATTAAAGCCCACATGTGTTGCCCTGGCAAACCTGCCTGCCAGAATGTTGGTCCCCCTCCAGTTACGGTGTAACCCTTCCCTTTTGTCCAGGTCACCCCTCCTACAGAAGATGGTAGGGAGTTCAGAACCTGGCATAGACTGGGCAGTGTTTACTTTTTGTAATCTCCGATGTTCCTGGGTGTTTAAGTTACTGACCCAGACCATGATGCAACCAGTACAGACTCACTGTACATCTGTAGATGTTCGAGAGAGTATTCATCGACAGACGCGGCAAAGATTTAATAGGAATTTGAGGGGCATCTTTTTCACATAAAGGGTGGTGGGTGTATGGAACAAACTGTCAGGAGACACTAGGACTATCTCAACATTTAAAAATCAGTTGGACAGGAACATGGATAGGACAGGTTTGGAGGGATATGGACCAAACGCGTGCAGGTGGGGCTAGTGTAGCTGGCCAGTGTGGGCAAGTTGAGTCGAAGGGCCTGTTTCCACACTGTGTCACACTGTGACTCTGTGACTCCATGACATACCGAATTGCTCCATCGAAGGAAGTAGAGGCTTGATGGGCTTTGTTTGTGATTGCATAAAAGTGCTGGGTCCAGGAGAGATCTTCAGAGATCTGCATGCCTAGGAACTTGACATTGTTAACTCTCTCCACCACCAACCTGTCGAGGGCAGTTTTGTGGATCCTCAGCCTTCCATCCACCATCAGCTCCCAGTCAATCACATCAACAAACAAATACTCAATAGTTTATTTGGAAGCATGATGGGAACATCTGCAGTTATTTGCAGATGTTGGAATCTTATGTAGAACACAGAGTGCTGGAGTAATGGAGCAACTCTGGAGGACATGGATAGGGTCAGGACATTTCTCCGGAGTTTGAAAAAGGGTCCTGACCCTTAGGGAGCATTCTTTAACTAGTTTTATCTTCCGGTAAGTTAAATAGCATTCATGATGTTGATTTTACAATCATAGGAAGGAGGAAAATGAGATCAATGAGTCACTACTGAAAGGACGGCATGGTGGTGCAGCGGTAGAGTTGCTGCCTTACAGCACTTACAGCACCGGAGACCCGGGTTCGATCCCGACTACGGGAGCAATCTGTATGAAGTTTGTCCGTTCTCCCCGTGACCACGTGGGTTTACTCCGAGATTTTCGGTTTCCTCCTACACTCCAAAGACGTACAGGTATTTAGGTTAATTGGCTTGGTAAATGTAAAAATAGTCCGTAGTGTGTGTATGCTGGTGTTAATATGCGGGGATCGCTGGTCGGCGTGAACACGGTGGGCCAAAGGGCCTGTTACCGTACTGTATCTCTAAACTAAAATAAGCTTAGAACATCGAACTGTACAACAAGGAACAGATCATCTGGGCCACAATGTTTGGGCCAAACCTGATGCCAAGATAAACTAATCTTAGAGAGTGAGAAAAAATACAGCGTTGGAGTAACTCAGCAAGTCATGCAGCTTTTTTTTAGAACATGGATCGTGCCATTTCAAGTCGGGACCATTCTTCCGATTAATCTCCTCTGTCTGCACACGATCTTATCTCTGCACATCCATGTACACATCTAAAAGGCTTTTAAACACCGCTACCATATTCGCATTCTGACATCAGCCTTGTGCCCTATCCTCTGCGCTTTTATAAAGTATGTTGCTTTAGTTTGGGAACTTGGTGCTAGTACATTAAGAAATATATTCCATAAACATTTGTATAAATTCTTTCAAAAACTACCGTTGAATGGTTCAGAGACTTACACCATTTATAATCTACCCTTCAAGCCGTTGAGGGTCTTGCCTTCCTGACCTTGACACCACGGCTTTTGTGGTTGAACTAAATTAATGCTAGACTTTTCTCTACAGAGATAGAAATTAATAGTTTTGCATATCATTCAATCCTTTCCCTTGTTACCTAATTATCCAAAGCCAGGGATACACTTGTCCATATGTGCTGTCATCTGGGGAACACAGTGAGGGACAAAAAGTGAGGTGAGCAGAATTAATTAAACCGTTAAATAAACAGGGCAGGTAGACCAATTGTACTTCTCCTTGGCCGTTATGATTAACATCCGTGAACTCACCAAAATGTTTATGAACGTAAAGGGCCTGTCCCACTTTCACGACCTAATTCACCACCTTTTTTACTCGTGGACATTTTTCATCAGGCTAGAAAAACGCCCCGACCTACTTGATGCCACGAGTACCTACGACTAGCATCACGACCTACCTACGACCTACTACGACCTTCTACGACCTCATGATGACCATGCTGCGAGTATGAGTCAAGGGTCAACTCGGCAGAGTTTAGGGGTAATAAAGGGGGAACCGCCCCGACGGTGTGGAATGAGCTACTTGATGCCACGAGTACCATACAAATAAATTGGATAGCATATGGATGAGACGAGGGTTACCTACGACAGGTACTACGAAAAAAATATGTTCTACGACCTCATGATGACCATGCTGTGAGTATGAGTCAAGGGTCAACTCGGCAGAGGTCGTGAATTAGGTCGTGAAGGTGGGACAGGGCCTTAAAGAATTCCAGACATTTATCTCCAAAGAAGAGTTTACATTTTATTGTCACATGCACCAATTGGTACAGTGAGATTTGAGCTACCATACAGCCATACGAATTGGAATCCTTCGAAATGAAACTATCATAAGTACCAGTGAGTTTAAATTAGTCGTAGAGTCATGCAGCACTGAAACAGGTCTGTTGACCCGACTTGTTCACTAGTGGGAGAGTCTAGGACCAGAGGCCACAGCATCAGAATAAAAATACATCCCTTTAGAAAGGAGATGAAGAGGAATTCCTTTAGTCAGGGGGTGGTGAACCTGTGGAATTCATTGCAATGGGAGCCTGTGGAAGATAGGTCCATGGATATCTTTAAGGCGGTGATTGATTAATTCTTGATTAATACAGTTGCCAGGGGTTATGGGGAGAAGTCAAGAGAATGGGTGTGAGAGGGAAAGATAGATCAGCCATGGTTGAATGGTGAATTAGACTTGATGGGCCTAATGGCCTAAATCTACGCCTATAACTTATGACCAAGATGTCCTTAAGTTACTCCCATTTGCCTATGTTTGGCCCATATGTCTAAACCTTTCCTATCCATGTATCTTTCCAAATGTCTTTTGAATTGTCTTTTAGTACCTGCCTCCACTACCTCTTCTAGCAGCTTGTTCCTTACACCTCCCACCGTCTGAATGAAAAAGTTTCCCTTCAGGCTCCTATTAAATCTTGCCCCTCTCAACTTAAACCTATGTCCTCCGGCTGTTGATTCCTCAACTCTCGGTAAAAGACTCTATCCATCTTTCCCTATCAAATTCCCTCATCTCTGCAATATCACCCCCAAGACTCCTGCACTTCAAGGAATAAAGTCTTGGCCTGTCCAACCTTTCACTATAACTCAGCTATAACTCAGGCCCTCGAGTCCTGGCAACGTCTTTGTAAACTTAAAGTATTTTCTATCGTCTCCAAATCATGGTTTAGCCTGTACTATTTTGTTGAAAGGCATCGCCTAATATAGCCCAAACCACACTAATCTGTTGATATTCATCACATCATCCATATCTAATTTCTTGCAGTGAAAAGAACTCTTGCATTTTTGAATTCAATGATTAATACTGCTTTTCTTATCTGACCTTCTCATTCTTGGAGTCTGGAAGAACTGTGGATCTCTAAAGATAACATTTAAGCTTCTGATTTGGTCTCCAATAAGTAAAGCAATTTGCATTGCAAACACGTTAAAAGCTCTTAAAAGCAAAAAAAAAACAAAAAACAATTCATGGTTTTGTTCAAGATTCCCAAATAAATTGTGGTAATGAATTATTTAAATAAATTGTATGTTTGTCTCACTTTAATTACAAAGGGTGGTGATGTCAGCTGTCTGAGTGAGTTTATGTGTGAGGGTGAGGAAGCGTGTGAGAGAGAGAGAGTGAGAGAAAGGGGGTAAATGGGGAAAGAGAGAGAAAGAGAGAAAAGAGAAAGAAAGAAAGAAAGAAAGAAAGAGAGAAAGAAAGAAAGAAAGAGAAGAAAGAAAGAAAGAAAGAAAGAAAGAAAGAAAGAAAGAAAGAAAGAAAGAAAGAAAGAAAGAAAGAAAGAAAGAAAGAAAGAAAGAAAAGAAAGAAAAGGAGGAAAGAAGAAGGAAAGAAGGAAAGAAGGAAAAAAGGAAAGGAAGTAAGAATGAAAGGAAGAAAGAAGGAAGAAGAAAGGAAGAAAGAAAGAAGGGAAATAAAGAAAGAAAGAAAAGAAGAAAGAAGGAAGAGAGAAAGAAAGGAAGAAGGAAGAAAGAGAAAAAAGAAAGAAGCAAGAGAGTGAAAGTGAAAGAGAGAAAGTGAAAAAAGAGAGAAAAATAAAAATAAAAAGAGAGAGGAAAGAGAGAGAAAGAGTGAGAGCAAAAGAGATAGACACAAAATGCTGGAGTAACTCAGTGGGACAGGCAGCATTTCTGGAGAGAAGAAATGGGTAATGTTTTGGGTCGAGACCCTTTTTCAGACTGAAGAAATGAGAGACATGGAAAGAGAGAAAGAAAGAAAAACTGGTTTCCAGAGAGCAAGTATGGACATTGCGGGCAGCTCAGTCACTCAAGCCTGTTGTGTTGGCAGCTCACTCACTCATGGCTGGTGGGCAGGCAGTTGACTCACGGCTATTCCGTGAAATTCCATTTCAAGCAGGGTGCAAGGCCACCAAATTCAAGTGCAGTTTCCTGCCACTTCAAGCAGGGTGCAGGGCCACCAAATTCAAGTGCAGTGTCATGCCATTTCAAGCAGGGTGCAGGGCCACCAAATTCAAATGCAGTTTCATGCCACTTCAAGCACTGTACAGGGCCACCAAATTCAAGTGCAGTGTCATGCCACTTTAAGCAGGGTGCAAGGCCACCAATTACAGAGAGTTGTGACATCTCCCTCCCCCAACTTGCAGAGACTGAGTCGCGCCCACACTTCCGGGTTTTATAGTCCCTCCCCCCTCCCACCGGAAAGGGCATGGCCTTCATGGCGTGATTGACTGTAGAGAGAATCTCATCATTTTTTAAACACTAATAGCTCTTTAACTTTTCATTGATGGGAAAAATCCTCGGCACCTGATGAGTGGAGGGGGACTCTGAGTAAGATGGCCAAAAATCACAGCCGTATGTGCTAGCATTTTTCATAAAATCAACATACAGCGCAAACAGGAAGTGGCCAATATTAGACTTTTAATTATATAGAAGGCAACACCACGTTTCAATAATGCAAGGCAACTTTGGCATTTTCAAACCAAAACACACTTTTGCATATTCAAACCAAAACACATTTTTGCATTTTCAAACCACATTAAGGGCCCCTCACAGGTCAGTAAAACCACTCACAGTTTAGTAAACATATGTTCAGTGTTATTCACAGCTCAAACTGAGATTCACGACCTCTCGCTCCCCCCCCATCTTGCAGAGAACTGAGGCACCTCCACACTTCCGGATTTTATAGTCCCTCCGGAAGGGGCGCGGCATTAGTGGCGCGATTGACAGGAGCGAGAATAGAAACATAGAAACATAGAAATTAGGTGCAGGTGTAGGCCATTCGGCCCTTCGAGCCTGCACCGCCATTCAATATGATCATGGCTGATCATCCAACTCAGTATCCTGTACCTGCCTTCTCTCCATACCCTTAGCCACAAGGGCCACATCTAACTCCCTCTTAAATATAGCCAATGAACTGGCCTTGACTACCCTCTGCGGCAGAGAGTTCCAGAGATTCACCACTCTCTGTGTGAAAAAAGTTCTTCTCATCTCAGTTTTAAAGGATTTCCCCCATATCCTTAAGCTGTGACCCCTTGTCCTAAACTTCCCCAACATCGGGAGCAATCTTCCTGCATCTGGCCTGTCCAACCCCTTAAGAATTTTGTAAGTTGCTATAAGATCCCCTCTCAATCTCCTAAATTCTAGAGAGTATAAAACCAAGTCTATCCAGTCTTTCTTCATAAGACAGTCCTGACATCCCAGGAATCAGTCTGGTGAACCTTCTCTGTACTCCCTCTATGGCAATAATGTCCTTCCTCAGATTTGGAGACCAAAACTGTACGCAATACTCCAGGTGTGGTCTCACCAAGACCCTGTACAACTGCAGTAGAACCTCCCTGCTCCTATACTCAAATCCTTTTGCTATGAAAGCTAACATACCATTTGCTTTCTTCACTGCCTGCTGCACCTGCATGCCTACTTTCAATGACTGGTGTACCATGACACCCAGGTCTCGCTGCATCTCCCCTTTTCCTAGTCGGCCACCATTTAGATAATAGTCTGCTTTCCTGTTTTTGCCACCAAAATGGATAACCTCACATTTATCCACATTATACTGCATCTGCCAAACATTTGCCCACTCACCCAGCCTATCCAAGTCACCTTGCAGTTTCCTAGCATCCTCCTCACAGCTAACACTGCCCCCCAGCTTAGTGTCATCCGCAAACGTGGAGATATTGCCTTCAATTCCCTCATCCAGATCATTAATATATATTGTAAATAGCTGGGGTCCCAGCACTGAGCCTTGCGGTACCCCACTAGTCACTGCCTGCCATTGTGAAAAGGACCCGTTTACTCCTACTCTTTGCTTCCTGTTTGCCAGCCAGTTCTCTATCCACATCAATACTGAACCCCCAATGCCGTGTACTTTAAGTTTGTATACTAATCTCTTATGTGGGACCTTGTCGAAAGCCTTCTGGAAGTCCAGATACACCACATCCGCTGGTTCTCCCCTATCCACGCTACTAGTTACATCCTCGAAAAATTCTATAAGATTCGTCAGACATGATTTACCTTTCGTAAATCCATTCTGACTTTGTCCAATGATTTCACCACTTTCCAAATGTGCTGCTATCCCATCTTTAATAACTGACTCTAGCAGTTTCCCCACTACCGATGTTAGACTAACTGGTCTGTAATTCCCCGTTTTCTCTCTCCCTCCCTTCTTAAAAAGTGGCGTTACGTTTGCTACCCGCCAATCCTCAGGAACTATTCTAGAATCTAAAGAGTTTTGAAAGATTATTACTAATGCATCCACTATTTCTGGAGCTACTTCCTTAAGTACTCTGGGATGCAGCCTATCTGGCCCTGGGGATTTATCGGCTTTTAATCCATTCAATTTACCCAACACCACATCCCAGCTAACCTGGATTTCACTCAATTCCTCCAACTCCTTTGACCCGCGGTCCCCTGCTATTTCCGGCAAATTATTTATGTCTTCCTTAGTGAAGACGGAACAAAAGTAGTTATCCAATTGGTCCGCCATATCTTTGTTCCCCATGATCAACTCACCTGTTTCTGACTGCAAGGGACCTACATTTGTTTTAACTAATCTCTTTCTTTTCAACATTTCTCAACATTTTTTAAACATTAATGTCTTTTATTTTTCTTCGATGGGAAAAATCCTCTTGTCCTGCACAGCGGAGGGGGACTGAGTAAGATGGCCAAAAATCACAGCAGTAAGTGGTAGCGTTTTTTCTTAAATCAATATGCAGTGCAACAGGAAGTGGTCAAGATCAGAGTTTTAATTATATAGATATCCACAGAAGCTGCAGTATTCCTGGGAAATGTTCCGTTCAAAGCAATTTTGTAAATTGAAAAGGCTGGACAAATGCATTATGTATCCTTTAGTAAAATATATTTAGTACAATTATATTCAGAGAGTGTAGCGCTTTTGATTAAACCAGAGAATAGATTTGTTAATCAAAGATAGTTTGGCGACAGGTCAATGGCATTTTAATGAAAATGCGTAAATCAAATATTTGTCAATTAAGGAATCACTGAATGTGAAGTGGCTTACAGATAATGATTAAAAATTCTGAATTAGTACGAATATTCCAGACACATTTCAGTAATATTGTTTTTAATAAGAATGCATCTCCAATCTAATTTGCCTCAATACAGTTGAGATCTTGTTTAAGTCCATTCTATGCAGTGGAACTCCAATTGGCTGAATTAACAGCCCAAAGTTCTGAAGATCTCTCCTGGTCCCAGAACACTGATGCAATCATAAAGAAAGCACGTCAGCGCCTCTACTTCCTGAGAAGATTACGGAGAGTCGGTATGTCGAGGAGGACTCTCTCAAACCTTTACAGGTGCACAGTAGAGAGCATTCTGCATCGTGGCTTGGTTCGGAAACCTGAGCATCCAGGAGCAAAAAAGGCTGCAAAAAGTTGTAAACACTGCCCAGTCCATCATCGGCTCTGACCTCCCTACCATCGAGGGGATCTATCTCAGTCGCTGCCTCAAAAAGGCTGCCAGCATCATCGAGGACCCACACCATCCTGGCCACTCACTCATCTCTCCGCTACCATCAGGTAGAAGGTACAGGAGTCTGAAATCTGCAACATCCAGGTTCAGGAAATAGCTGCTTCCCCACAGCCATCAGACTATTAAACACAACTTCAAACAACCTCTGAACTATAACAGCCTATTGCACTTTATCTGTTTATTTAAGTGTGTATATATATATATATTCTATAGTATATGGACACGCGGATCTGATCTGTATTTATGCTTACAATATTCTGTTGTGCTGCAGCAAGTAAGAATGTCATTGTCCTATCTGGGACACAACTCTCTTGACTTGACCCTTGACAAAGAACTGCAGGTGCTTGTTTACAAAATATGGTACAAATTGCTGGAGTAACTGAGCGGGCCAGGCAGCATCTCCAGAGAACATGGATAAGTAACATTTCGGGTCGGGACTGAAAAGACTGAATTAAGTTTGGGCATGCGTCCACCTTCATTTAGCTTATATTTTTAATAACACAAAGGGAGGCCATTTTGCCCATTTGGTCCTTGTTGGCTCCCAGGATAGCAATGCCAAGGGTCTCATACCACATACATCCTTATTGCCCTGCAACTTATTGTTCCTCAGACTTGCTCAATAATCTTCCTCACACCCTGCACCCTCCTGTCTTTTTGACATTAATGTGTGAAGGAATAACTTACAGAAACCAATTGACATTTCAGCAAAAAGACACTAAGTGCTGAAGTAACTCATCGGGTTAGGCAACATCTCTGGAGAACATGGATAGGTTATGTTTCGGGTCAGGACCCTTCTTCAAGGAGTTTGCAGGAGGGGAGAAAGCTAGAAGAGAGGATAAGCTGGACAAAACGTGGCTGGCAATAGGTGGGCACAGGTGAGGGGAAGTCTGATAGGATGATAGTTGTAAGAAAGGCCAGAGATGAAAACAAAAGGTGTGAGACAGATTGAATGGTTACCATTTTTGGAGAGGAGAGGAGTTACTGCAGCACTTTGTACCCTTTTATCTAAACCAGCATCTGCAGTTCCTTGTGTCTACATTTTGAAATTTTAGCAACATTTGTAATGACGAAGAAAAATTCCTAGTGCTCCGAATTCCTCCCTAATCTCAAAAATATGTGGATTGTTAGATTAATTGGCTGCAGTAATGTGTAGGTGATTGACTGAAACTGGGGGAAATTGATGAGGTTGTGGGAGAATACAATTTCGGTACGTTAAGGCATGTGTAAAAAGAGATGTTTAATGGTCAATGTGGACTCAGTGGGCCGAAGGGCCTGTTTCCCTGTCGTGTCTCTCTTTGACTGATAACCAGAAGCAACCCAGGAAGTTCCAAGGAGAAAGTGTAAACTTTGTGAACAAGGTCAAGATCAAATCCAGGTCCGTGGATCTGCATGGCAACAGCAGTAACTATTGTGGATACAAGGAACTGTAGATGCTGGATTACAAAAATAAAGAGGCAAAGTGCTGGAGTAACTCAGTGTCAGGCAGCATCTCAGAAAAACATGGTGACATTTCTGGTCAGAACCCTTCTTTAGACTGAGAGCAGTAGGGGGTGATATTATGACACTACCCTATCTGTCTAAAGGACTGACACTACTATCCCCTTGTACCACCACTACTATCATGATCTTGGTTCATGATCTTGCTGCCCTTCATTGAAAGATGTAGCCTCCCAAATTGTTAGCTTCAAGGCAATTCTGCCATGGTTTTAAGACACTTGCATCCATCGACAGCTGAGTTAGTTTGCCGCAGTAAATGCGAGAGTGTGGAACCATGGAGCACAATTGGTCATCGTTACCCTAACGGTAGACAGAGGACATTGGTGATCTTCTCGGCTGATAGGAGAAGCACCATATTGCGGGCAGAATGGGAGCTGATCACAATCCAATGCTTGTCACAGCCAGCCGGCTCAGTAGTACTCACTGCAGAGAGCTACGTATGTGCCAAGAATGCCCACAGAAACAAAGTGTGAGTGAGTTTTCAGCATTTGATCACCATGCGATGGGCAGGATGTTGTTAAGCTGGAAAGAGTGCAGAGAAGGTTTGTGCTGAGCTAAAGGGAGAGGTTGGTCAGGTTAGGAGGATGAGGGGCGAATTTATAGCCGTGTATAATGTCATTGAATCTTTTACCTAGAGTAGGCGAATCAAGAACCAAAGGTTTGTGAGAGGGGTAAAATGAAATAAGAGCGTAAATGCCATCGCAGGCAGGTGGGACTAGTGTAGATGGGGCATGTGGGTCAGCATGGTCAAGCTAGGCTGTTTCTGTGCTGTATGTGCTCCATTCGCAGGTCCATGGCGCCATTGTCCATAGGTGGGAAGAGGAGGATCTACAGAGGTTGTGCAGTCATAAGCATCTTCAAGAGACAAGTGGTAAGGTCATAAGTGATAGAACCAGAAATAGGCCATTCGGTCCATCAAGCCTACGCCATTCAACCATGGCTGATCTATCTAGCTCTCCTAACCCCATTCTCCTGCGTTCACCCCATAATATCTGACACCTGTACTAATCAAGACCTTCTAAAGGGGTCTCATTGCTATTTGCCTCAGGCAAAGTCATCGCTATCGGTGCTGCATATGCTGAGTTTGGACATTCTCCTTGTGAATGCGTGGCTTACATAGAAACATAGAAAATAGGTGCAGGAGTAGGCCATTCGGCCCTTCGAGCCTGCACCGCCATTTGATATGATCATGGCTGATCATCCAACTCAGTATCCCATCCCTGCCTTCTCTCCATACCCCCTGATCCCTTTAGCCATAAGGGCCACATCTAACTCCCTCTTAAATATAGCCAATGAACTGGCCTCAGCTATCTCTGTGGCAGAGAATTCCACAGATTCACCACTCTCTGTGTAAAAAATGATTTCCTCACCTCGGTCCTAAAAGTCTTCCTTCTTATCCTTAAACTCTGACCCCTAGTTTTGGACTTCCCCAGCATCGGGAATAATCTTCCTGCATCTAGCCTGTCCAACCCCTTAAGAATTTTGTAAGTTTCTATAAGATCCCTCCTCAGTCTTCTGAATTCCAATGTGTACAAGCCGAGTCTATCCAGTCTTTCCTCATATGAAAGTCCTGCCATTCCAGGAATCAGTCTGGCAAACCTTCTCTATATTCCCTCCATGGCAAGAATGTCTTTCCTCAGATTAGGAGACCAAAACTGTTCGCAATACTCCAGGTGTGGTCTCACCAAGACCCTGTACAACTGCAGTAGAACCTCCCTGCTCTTATACTCAAATCCTTTTGCTATGAGTGCTAACATACCATTTGCTTTCTTCACTGCCTGCTGCACCTGCATTCCTACTTTCAATGACTGGTGTACCATGACACCCAGGTCTCGTTGCATCTCCCCTTTTCCTAATTGGCCACCATTCAGATAAAGTCTACTTTCCTGTTTTTGCCACCAAAGTGGATAACCTCGCATTTATCCACATTGTACTGCATCTGCCATGCCTTTGCCCACTCACCCAACCTATCCAAGTCACCTTGCAGCCTCCTAGCATCCTCCTCACAGCTAACACTGCCCCCCATCTTCGTGTGATCTTCTGCAAACTTGGAGATGTTGCATTCAATTCCCTCGTCCAAATCATTAATATATATCGTAAATAGCTGGGGTCCCAGCACTGAGCCTTGCGGTACCCCACTAGTCACCCGAAAAGGATCCGTTTACTCCTACTCTTTGCTTCCTGTCTGCCAGCCAGTTCTCTATCCACATCAATTCTGAACCCCCAATACCATGTGCTTTAAGTTTGTATTGTAAGCTTCACACACACTCACACACTCACACACTCACACACTCACACACTCACACACTCACAAACACAGAGTGCAGGCATCAAATCCAATCTCACAGCACTTCAAGCGGAGTGCAGGCAGCAAACCCAGGGATAATTGCAAAATTAGTGTGAAATTAGTGGTTGATGGAGGAAGGACTTGGTGGGCTGAATGGCGTACGTGATATCCTATAGTTGGTTGAATGGATCAGTGGTTCTTTATTGTGATGTTTGCACTGCACAGGGAAATTCTTGCACTCGTCGCCATATTTTGGCGCCTTTTACAAAATGAAATAAAAGGTCCAAAGTCCGGTCTGCATGAATGAATGAATACTTTATTGTCACATATAACAAATCACAGTGAAATTATTTGCTTGCATGCCCAAGGTATGTAAATAGTTGCCCTGAAAGGGCACTAACAGAGTTACCAAGTATCTGTGCCATATCCCCCTTTGTTGTCTCCCCCCCCCACAACTGTTTCCCCCTCCCTCCCTCCTTTGTTTCTTCCGTCGGCAGTGGCGTCCTCACTCCCATGTGGTACACCCATCGTCCGTGGGTTGGCGCCATCATTGACCGCCGCACCGACTTCTCCACAATTGCCGCCGGGTCCTCTCCGGACGCCTCCGTGTCGCCGACCCAGGCCCTAGCCACAGGCTCCATTGACCCAGGCATCATTGGCCGCGGGCTTCATCGACCCGCAAGGCTCCACCTCCGGACCGCGAGGTTCCGACCTCGGCTTCCCAGCGGCCCTCCGGGAGGCGCCTTAGAGTTACTGATCCAGGTCAGCTGAGCTAAGCCCCCGGTTGTTGCATGGCCTCCTCTGTCACCCTCGACCAGTGTCATCTTAGAGTGACATCACTGTAAGATTCAGTGCACTGTGGTCATCCAGTGGCCAGGGCCAGGCCTATCCTTGGTTGTTTGACACGCATTCTCAGTCTCCTCTGTCCCGTCACGCTGGAACAATTATTTTTGCGAGTTTGATGGGGAAATGGCGGGATTTGACATCACGGGTGACATAAGAGTAAAACATTCCTGTTAAGTTGTGGTGAGGAAGAATTACAGATATTAATAAAACACTAGCAGCTACAACAAATGACTGCCTGAGAGCACTGACTGCATATATTACTACACAGCGGAATTGATATACGAGACAAACGCGTTCTGTCGGGTAAGGCTAGCAATAAAAGAAACAATTGATCACCTACTTCTAGTGCATGGATGGTCATTTTTATAATATGAGGTGCTGAGAACTTGCTTTACATAAAGTGTCTCTGAAAATGTCTATTTTGCTGCATTTCAAACCATATCAATAACGGAATATTAAATGGGATCATTTTCGTACAATGAATGATGAAATGTGAACGTCTTTTCTTAACATCTGATTCCCTGTGAAGTTTGCATAGTTGGCAGGGGAGTGGAAGTCTGTCTTCCTGATGTGTGCTTGGCAAAGATCTATTGATCAATGGGGCACATGCCTGGAATAACGTGTGCAGAAATGTGAATGTTATGCACCCACAGGGGAACCAATACCGCGGATTACTGTAGGACACTTATCAAAGCAAACTCCACTGAAAGTCCTTGAGATGGATCTTATTGAAACAGATAAGATTATTAAGGGATTGGACACGCTATAGGCAGGAAACATGTCCCCAATGTTGGGGGAGTCCAGAACCAGGGGCCATTTTAAGAATAAGGGGGAGATGAGGAAATACTTTTTCACCCAGAGAGTTGTGAATCTATGGAATTCTCTGCTTCAGAAGGCAGTGCAGGTCAATTCCCTGGATGCTTTAAAGAGAGAGTTAGATAGAGCCCTTAAAGATAGTGGAGTTAAGGGATATGGGGGGGAAGGCAGGAACGGGGTACTGATTGTGGATGATTAGCCATGATCACAGTGAATGACGGTGCTGGCTCAAAGGGCCAAATGGCCTAATCCTGCATTTATTCTCCATTGTCTATTGTCTAATTGTGCCTTGTCAAATTGTCTGAACTGCTTGATTTAGCAAAATCGTTTTCGCTTTCAAACGAGAGAGCACGATGGAGAAAGGCAAGTGCATGGAATCAGAGGAGAAAAGTACACAACAGGAGGGAACTTTTCACTCAGCAACCGATCAATCCAAGGCTTCAGCCAAAGAGGCAGAACTAAAAACCATGCCAGTCCCGTGGTGGCAAATGTTCACACCGACAGTAAGGTCATGCTCAGGAAAGCAGTGTAAGTCACGTGAAACATACATTTGCTTTGTGAAGGTGCTAAAGGACCATGTAATGACGTAGAGATCATTTGCACCTCGTCAATCCTCCAGCTTCACAATTCACAACTCAATAATCAATAGAGTTGTGACACACTAGGGACAATTTACAATTTTACCAAGCCAATTAACTTACAAACCTGTACGCCTTTGGAGTGTGGGAGGAAACCGGAGCACGCGGAGAAAACCCAAGCAGGTCACGAGATGAATGTACAAACTCCGTACAGACAGTACCCATAGTCAGGTTTGAACACGGGCCTCTGGCGCTGTAAGGCAGCAACTCTACCGCTGTGCCACCATACCACCATGCTGCCTATCATGATGCCATCTATATGTTATGTTACGTGGTAATCACATTCATACCTTCAGGTTAACCAGGAGGTGATAAGATGGACATTGTTCCCTAAATCCATCAAGGAACTGCGAAGACTAAACAATTATTAAGGTAGACATTCTGTTCCAAGGAATAGATTGCTGAAGAAGAGTCACCGCCCAAAATGTCGTCCGTTGATTCCTTCCATGGATGCTGCCTGACCCGTTGAGTTCCTCCATCTCTTTGTGTTTTGCTCAAGGTTCCAGCATCTATAGTTTCTTGTGACATCATGGAATTGATTGTGTAGAAGGAACTGCTAATGCTGGTTTACACCGAAGATGGACACAAAATGCTGGAGTAACTCAGCGGGTCAGGCAGCATCTCTAAAGAAAATTAATAGGTGACGTTTCGGTATCTGAAGAAGGGTCTCAACCCGAAACGTCGCATATTCTCTATCTTCAGTGATGCTGCCTGACCCGCTAAGTTACTCCAGCATTTTGTGTCTATCTTCATGGAATACATTGTTCAGTTGAACAGAAAATCAACAGATATTTAGCATGTGACAATTGAACTGTCAAATCTAAAGAACTGATGCAAATACAGTGTATCTGTACTGTACAATCTGCCATGAGTTAATATTATATCCAACATTTGCACATCTACACACTGGTAATCTCTGTCTGTTATCATCATTGATTTGAGTAGATTCTTCATTTAGAAACTGCTAATTCATTATTTGCAAAATTTGACACCCAAAACTCATTATATTTTGGCACTGTTTGGTAAACAGCAAAGAATTAGAATTAGAATTAGATTCCTTTATTGTCATTCAGACCTTTCGGTCTGAACGAAATTATGTTGCCTGCGGTCATACACAGAATCAATAATAACAAAACATACAATAAACACAAATTAAACATCCACCACAGTGAGTTCACCAAGCACATCCTCACTGTGATGGAGGCAAAGTCTTAGTCTCTGTCTCTTCCGTCCTTGTTCTCCCTCTGCGCTGAGGCGATCGATCCAGGCTGGAGATGCCGCTCTCCAGTCCAGCGGACCTCCGTGGTGATGTCGCCGCCGCCGAAAGCCGGAACGCCGTCTCCGCTCCGAGACGGCCCACCACAGCATCAGCTCTGGGCAGCCGCCCTAGCTCCAGGTCCCGCAGTCTCCGCTCCAGGCTGCTGCCCCAGCTATGAATATGTTTAATGAATAGCTGGTTAAGCTGACTCTAGGAAGTTCCATGGAGTCATACAGCACGGAAACAGGCCCTTTGGCCCAACCAGATGGAGATGCTCCATCTAAGTTACACACATTTACCCGCGTTAGGGGCCGTATTCCTTTAACCCTTTGCTATCCATGTACCGATTCATTTAAATGTTGTCTTTTTGTGCGTGCCACAATCACTTCCTCTGGCAGCTCATTCTATTATGTGCACCACCCTCTTTGTTAAAAGGTTCTCATTGAGTCTTTTCCCTCTTACCTTAAGCCTATGCTCATGACTTCACCTTTGTAACTGGAACGGAAAGATACCCCTATGCCACGGCTGACAACAAAGTGTCTGAAGAAGGATCCCGATCCGAAACGTCTCTCATCCTTTCTCTCCAGAGATGCTGCCTGGCCCGCTGAGTTACTCCAGCACTTTGCGTCTATCTCTGACAACAAATAGTGCGGATTTCTGAAATGTCAGTATATTACAGCCAAGTCACTTGGGCCGAATGTAACTGTGAGAAGGGAAGAAGTTTGAAGTTAATTAGAAATTCTAAGGTCTGTATAAATAAGAGCTGAGAAACATTATGTCTTATTGATTCCAGCCAAGTAAATCGTCACATGTCCAATGGAGATTATATTTACTCCAGATTATGTTGTCTTTTATAAACTCTGGTCTTAGTTCCCAATAGACTGGAGCTGTGTAAACACTGATTTCAACGTGCAGAGCATTGGACATATTTAAAGCTTGATAAGAAGATGCTAGATTCTGACTGCAATGTGCACTCTCTTCGTCAAAGAGCGGAATAAGATTTAAATTGGAACACCGAAGACTGACACA
This sequence comes from Leucoraja erinaceus, assembly GCF_028641065.1. NCBI lineage: Eukaryota > Metazoa > Chordata > Chondrichthyes > Rajiformes > Rajidae > Leucoraja > Leucoraja erinaceus. The sequence continues at coordinate 6,829,343 of NC_073402.1, read as the reverse complement.
AAATGCTGGAGTAGCTCGTCGTGACAGGCAGCATCCCTGAAGAGATGGAATGGGTGACGTTTCGGGTCGAGACCCTTCTTCAGCTTGCATCAGATATTTCAAGTCAAGTTGTATTTATTGTCATTTATTGTCATTATGCACATGTACTGCCTCACAGCGCCAGAGACCCGAGTTCAATCCTGACCTCGGGTGCTGTCTGTTTAGAGTTTGCATGTTCTCTCTGTGACCACGTGGGTTTCCTTCGGGTGCACCGGTTTCCACCCACATCCCAAAGGTCTACGGGTTTGGAAGTTAATTGGCCTCTGCAAATTGCCCCTAGTGTGCTGGGAGTGAGTGTAAAAGTAGGATAACATGGAACTAACGTGAACGAGTGATCGATGGGCGGAGTGGACCTGTTTCCATTCTACATCTTTCGATCAATCAAGATTCCCTGAAGGGGCAGGAGCTATTAACACATTTGTCTTTCTTTGGGTTGATTTTCAGGAGCTAGGAAGCTGCTCTCTCACAATGCCGGAGACATAGGTTCAATCCTGACTTTAGATTCTGTCTGTGTGGAGTTTGCACAATCTCCCTGTGGCTGCCTGGGTTTCCTTTGAGTGTTCTAGTTCTCTCCCACATCCCATAACATGTGGGTTGGTAGATTAACTTTCTTTTAGAAATTGCCCCAGGTGTGTAGGTGAATGGTAGGTAAGCTCTGGAGCACCTTGACAAGAATGTGGGAGAAAACCTGAAAGGGATTAATGTCGCTTAGTGCGAATGGGCTGATGACTAGTTGATGACTAGGGAAGTTGGAAGAGTGAATGGCGAAAGTGACAGAGTACCTTGTCCGGAATACATGAGGCTAATCCCAACGCATTGATTTTGGAATTAACAGTGGTGTCTGCAAATGTCAATTAATAGTAGTGTCAAGCAAATGTCTAGTTAGTTAATTAAACATCCCTAAAAGCAAAAAATATATATTTTGGAGACCTATATGGATGTAGAGTTCTACTGTGAATACACTTACTCAGCAGCAGAGGTTGTGGCATCATTCAGTCTCAAGGTGATTTAATGACCAGTTTTCCTTTTCAAGAGAAGTCCTCAACCAGAAAAAGTTTAGTTTAGTTTAGAGATACAGTGCGGAAACAGGCCCTTTGGCCCACCGAGTCTGCGCCGACCAGCGATCCCCGCACATTAATGCTATCCTACACACAATTTTTACCGGTGAATTAACCTACATTTGACCTCTGTTTGCGTTGTTGTCACCTTCTCCGACCTAACAATGATCTATTCCACTTCTTCCTTGAGCTTTATCTATTTTGATGTCTCGTGTTCACACATTACCCTTCCTTATCTCTGTGTCTTCCTCTCCCCTGACTCTCACTCTGAAGAAGTCTCGACCCAAAACATCACCCATTTCTTTTATCCAGTGTTACTCCAGCATTTGTGTTAACCTGCACAGCTGTATGTCTAGAGAGTGTGGGAGGAAACTGGAGCACCAGAGCAAATCCAAATGGTCACGGGGAGGACATATAAATTCCGTACTGACAGCGCCCGAAGTCAGGATCGAACAGGGGTCTCTGGCAATGTAAGGCAGCAACTTGACCGCTGCTCCACGGTGCCGCCCCAAAAAAGGAGCAAAAAACAGTAGCAATTCTCCATTTGGATTTCTGTTGGAGCTTCTCCCATCATGTGAGCAACTAGTGTAGCCTTGCCTGCATTCTCCACCAGTGTGGCATCGTGGATGACGCCGGGTTTGGCAGCGACCACACTGCCTCAGCTACCTCCTCTGGCAGCTCGTTCCATATAGCCCCCTCCCCCCCCCCCCCACACATCCCACCCCAACCTCTGTGTGAAATGTTGCCCCTTGGGTTTCCACTGGCACAGCAGATCTATGGGGCGATAGTCATTTGGTGACAGCGCTACATAGATTTGAGTGTCATCGGCATAGCAGTGGTGGTCAATATTATTATTTTGCATGAATTGCCCAAGTGGGAGCATGTAGATGTTGAATAACGAGGGCCCTAAGATCAAACCTTGCGGGACTCCACACGTCACGTTGGTTGGTTCCGATACAAAGTCGCCAATGGAAACAAAATAGTTCCTATCTTGTAGATATGACCTGAACCAACTTAAGACTGTGCCTGAAAGCCCCACCCACTTTTCCAACCTGTCCAAAAGTATTGAGTGATCAATAGTGTGAATGCAGCACTGAGGTTTAATAGCATTAATATTGAAACTTTGCCAGAGTCTGTGTTAAGACGGATGTCGTTTACAACTTTAATAAGGGCGGTCTCGGTGCCATGAAGAGGTCGAAATCCTGACTGGAAGTTGTCGTAGCAGCCAGTTGAAGCCAGGAAGTGATTAAGTTGCTGAAGGACAACTTTCTCAATGATTTTACTTATGAAAGATAGGTTTGATATTGGTTTATAGTTGTTAATAATAGAAGCATCTAGGCTCCGCTTTTTTTAAAAGGGGTTTAATAACTGCAGTTTTCAAGACTTTTGGGAAATTGCCTGATTGAAGAGAGCTGTTAACTATTTGCAGTATGTCTATTGCTAGGCAGTCAAAAACATTCTTAAAGAAGTTGGTAGGTAAAGCATCAAGGCAGCAGGTGGATGGCCTTAGTTGTGTCACCGTTTCCACAAGAGTTTTAGAGTTTACTAGACCAAGTGCAGACCCGTTGGGTCTGCTCCCCCAATGGTGTGATCCCCCAACCCAATATTCCACCATGCACCTGTCTCCTCCAACGGAACTGAAGCCATTCCCAAATGTAAGATTCCAGCACTCCCCTGCCTCCCTCAGCAGTGGATTAAAAAAAAATTCCAATTGCACCTCCCCTGCCTGCTGCAGCAGTGAAAAGTTCATAGTGTTCCTGTCTTGCAACTTTGTTTCGAAGTGTGTTGGAAGCTGATAGGAAGGAGCAGCCGTCAACGAATCAAAAGGCAGAAAGGCAGCCGATCGGATGGCACGAGAGTTTTATATATTAATAGATGACATTAAAGCATGTCATCATTGCCACGTTACTTTTGCCTAAACAGGGTGGTGATCCAACATTTTTGTTTGAAGCGGAGATGTTGATGGCACGTCTGATGCCTTCAATTTTATTAGTATAAAAGAATGCAAACTCATTGCATTTCTGTGTGGAATGGAGTTCAGGTGGTATTTGTGTTGGGGGGTTGGTCCGTCTGTCAACAGTTACAAATAGGGTTTTTGCCTTATTAGTGTTGTTGTTAATGATATTGGAGAAAAATGCTTTTCTAGCACTTTTTAAGTCTAAATTGTAGGCACGGAGGCTCTCTTTATAGATGTCATGGTGAATATGAAGTTTTGTTTTCCACCAGATGCGTTCAGCTTTCCGGCATTCTCTTTTCTGGGCTGTTACAAAAGCAGCTTTTCTCCAGGGTGCCTTTTGCTTACCATAAATCATTTTAACCGTAACAGGTGCAATGACATCTATAACTTTCACAATTTTGGAATTAAAGTTATCTACAAGATCATCAGCAGAACATGGGTTTAGAGGTGGTAACAAGGAGATGGCATTTTTAAAGAGTACATTAGAATGTTTATTTATATACCGTTTTTTGACAGTATTTGATTTTGTCTGTATGTCGGGAATAAAAGATATATTAAAGAAAACACAGAAATGGTCAGACAATGAAGGATCAGTCACACAAATATCAGAAACATTGAGACCCTCTGTGATAATCAAGTCCAGAGTGTGCCCCTTACAATGAGTAGCCTTATGAATTAAGCCATTACATTTATTTTTAATCAAAATCTTTGATCCCAGGGCAGAAATCGCTCAAAGACTGGAGGGTGTAGCTTCAAGGTGAGAGGGGAAATGTGCAGGGGGGGGTTGATTACAAAGAGCGTGATGGGTGCCTGGAATGCGCCATCGGAGGCAGTAGTAGAGGCAGATATGACAGTAGCGTTTAAGAGGCTTTTAAGAAGTAAACGGATGTGTAGGGAATCGAGTGATATCAATAATTTTCAATCAATAATTTTCCAGTTCCTAGGAATCAATTAATATTGTCCTTGAGCTGCTACATCAAAGCAATGGGCAAGAAATTAAATCAACGCCTATACTTCCTTAGAAGTTCAGCATGTCATAGAAACATAGAAACACAAAAAATAAGTACAGTAGGCCATTCAGCCCTTCGAGCCAGCACCTCCATTCAATATGACCATGGCTGATCATCTAAAATCAGTACCTCGTTCCTGCTTTTTCCCCATATCCTATGATTCCGTTAGTCCTAACAGCTACTAACTCTCTCTTGAATACATCCAGTGAATTGGCCTCCACTGCCATCTATGACAGAGAATTCCACTCATTTCCAACTCTCTGGGTGAAAAGGTTTTCCCTCATCTCAGTCCTAAATGGCTTACCCCTTATTCTTAAACTGTGACCCCTGGTTCTGGACTCCCCCAACATCAGGAACATTTTTCCTGCATCTAGTCTGTCCAATCCCTGAAGAATGTTATATGTTTCTATAAGATATCCTCTCATCCTTCTAAATTCCAGTGAATATGCCCAGTGTCCCCGACAACCCTTGCCAACTTCTACAGATGAACCACAGAAAGCATTTTATTTAAAATATTTTTTATTAGAAGTACAATAATGTAGTACATAAGCACCTAATACATAATGAGATATTACAGTTCATGTACAACTTCTTGTTTCAAATTTAACAGAATAGAACAGAAAATGAGACCCCACGATAGAGAAGAAAAGAGTATCATAAGCAGTGATGATAGTGTTAATTCGTGAGATAGTAAAGAAAGGCCGAAGAAAAGGTAGAAGGGGATAGAGTGGAAAAAAGAGGAAAAAAAAGAGATAGAGAAAAAGAAAGGAAATAAAAAGAAAGAGATTGAAAGAGATATAGCTATTTAATATCTTTATCCACCCTTCACCCGGTTCTAAGGTTGTGTTGCAGCAAATGCTTGTAAAAAGTCGATAAAAGAAGACCAAATCATTAAGAATTGGTCTGCTTTGCCTGTTAGGAGGAGTCTCATTTCTTCAAGATGTAACATTTCAGACATATTTGTAATCCACATTTTGAGCATTGGTGTGGCTGCGTTTTTCCAAAATTTAATTATATGTTTTTGTGCCGTTACTAAGCCATAGTTAAGGAGTGATTTTTGAAACGTAGTTAGTTTACATCCATCTTCCATTGTTCCGAAGATAATCAATTCTGTATTGGGGTTCAGTTTTGTGTTAAATAGTTTTGTAAAAATTCCAAAAGCATTTTATTGGGATGCATTACAGCCTGTTTAAGAAACTTCTCCATCCAAGACTTCATAAAATTGCAGAGAGTTGTGGATTCAGACCAGGCCATGACACAAACCAACCTCCCTTCCATTGATACTTCAAGCTGCCTCTGCAAGGTCACCAGCATAAACAAGGATGAGTCTCACCCCGGTCACTCCCTCTTCTCCCCTCTCAAGGAATAATGGGGCTTGTATCAAAGGAGTTGTATTAATCAAGGACAATTTTATTCGTCATGTTAGTTGGACAAATTAACTTGGTAAGCATAGCTTTGAGGATGGGCTCGTAAGAGGTATTTGGGACAATTTTTTTGAGCAATATGTCGAGGAATAAAGGCTAGTTTTGGTTCAGTGTTGTATATTGAGACAGACTAATTAATAAGAGCTAATAAAGAATCCTCCAGGAACGAGGGATCATCGCATGGGAGAGTTTCGAAATTAGATTGAGGCCTGAATTAATTAGAAGCCTGAATTTTGTATCCTACAGAGGAGGTAGCTACAAAAATGTGAGGACAGAATTATCTAAAATGAATTTGAAAAATATATTAAAGATTATATTAGGGATGCAGGAGTTATAGAATGATGTGGATATAGCAGGCATTAATTCAAAAGAGAAGCTGTCTTCAGAAAAAACTGTGTACGATTGAAAAATGCAGGCAGTAATTAGTTTGAAATTAAAAGGACAGCTATGTAAACAGAGATGTCTAGTGAGCAGAAGCTGCTGGAGAGATGTGGTTTGTAAACAGACATAGATGTGAAACGTTCTCGTATGCATTAACTAAATGTCAGGCGAGGAGCCTGCTAACTGGCCTGCAATAAGCCAACTATCAGACCTACAGCTTAACTTAGTTGTGTCGGAAGGAACTGCAGATGCTGGTTTACACCGAAGATGGACACAAAATGCTGGAGTGACTCAGTGGGACAGGCAGCATCCCTGGAGAGAAGGAATGGGTGATGTTTTGGGTCGAGACTATTCTTCAGACCGAGAGCCAGGGGAGAGGGAGACACAGAGGTATGGATGGGTAAGGTGTGAAAACGAGAGATCAAAGGGGACAAAGTTCAAGGAAAATGTAGAATAGACCATTGTTAGCTTGGGCAAGTGGACAACGAGGCATACAAGGTAAAATGTAATCAGGAGGACAGTCAAACTGGTCAGAGAACTTGGGTGAGGAAGGGACAGGGAAAAATTAAGGGATGTTGTAGCATTGTGACTGAGTTCAAGGAAACTTTCTGACCAGACTCATATATAGTAACTTAGCACAATGACCATGTGCATATTTGTTCTGTCTATCTAAAATCATAAATTGGGGTACGTGTGTAGTCAGAGCGTCAGCCCTCACAACAAGACTTTCCAGTGTAGAAACAAGGAAATGCAGATGCCGATTAATGAAAGAATACAAAGTGCCGGAGTTACTGAGCAGGTCATGTAGCGTCTCTGAAGAACAAGGCAAGTGATGTTTTGTGTTGAGATCATTCTTCAGACCGTCAGGTGTCTGGGTCTGAAGAAGGGACCCAATCTGAAACGTCACCCGTCCTTCTTCACCAGAGATGCTGCCTGACCGGTTGAGTTACTCCAGCACCTTGTGTCTATCTTTGGTGTCTGAGTTCTGTGCCCAGAAGCTATTAGACCATCCATGTGAATTCCCAGTCCCTCCCCAGAGGCTGATATAAGATGGTCATCAACACCTTTGGAATCTGGCAGCAACTGGAGCTTCAGGAAGGATGGGGGGGGGGGGGGGAGGCTCATACGAACCCCACACAGCAATGGGCACGCATCAGAATCAAACTTGGTCACTGGAATAAGAGACCATCATTTCCTGCACTAACCCCAAACTCTCAGTTCCCTTAATATCTAAAAATCTATTGGACTCTGCCTTCAACACATGTCATTGATGGAGCCTTTGATTGTGGTGTCACAGATGGATAGGATGCACACTTACAACGTGTTCAATCAATTACACACTCCCTTTAAGTTCAGTCGGGAAGGAAAGACCAGGTAACTAAGTGGAATGTTCATTCTAGATATATCTGATGTTATTTGTGATGGATCCACTCGAAATGTCAACTGTATTTCCCTCCACAGGTTTGGGTTGACTGATCGAGTTCCTCCAACGGTTTGTTTTGTGCTCCAGGTTCCAGCATCTGCAGTCTCTTGTCTTTCACTTTATTTTTAATCCATTTTAATTGATCTAATTGATCAAGTAGTGGACTAGAATGAATATTGAAAGGCCTGGATAGAGTGGAAGTGGAGACAATGCTTCCACTTGTGGGAGAGTCTTGGACCAGAGGCCATAGGCTTAGAATAAAAGGATGTACCTTTAGAAAGGAGATGAGGAGGAATTTATTTGGTCAGATTGTGGTGAATCTGTGGAATTCATTGCCACAGAAGGCTGTGGAGGCCAAGTCAATGGATATTTTTAAGGAGAAGATTAATAGGTTCTTGATTAGTGTGGGTGTCAGGGGTTAGGGAAGAATGCAGGAGAATGGGGTTAGGAGGGAAAGATAGATCAGTAGACTTAATGGGTCAAATGGTGTAATTCTGCTCCTATAACCAATGAACTTAAAGCATGCAGGACATCACTACCCCTTTGCAATTGATTTGATTTAAATCCCAATCCCTTGAGGACTGGAAATTGACTTTGCGTATTCCCAGTTACCAATTCAAACCTCGCGCTACTTAGAAGAGGGTTTTTTAAGCCTACGTGTAAAGGTTTCCATTTCGGAGGGAGCTCCAGTCAAACATATTTTAGGTATTGAGGAAGTAATGGAATTGTCTGTGGACGAACCCTTTGTGGACAGTGACCATATTGCATTAAGCTTTAAGATAGTTATAGAAAGGAATAAGGTTGGGCCGAGAGTTTAGGTCTTAAACTGGTAGATGGCTGGCTCTCAATGGCATCAGACAGAAGCTAGGAGTAAGTATATCGAGAGCAGCTGGACGAGGGAAAAAACATCCGATAAGTAAGAGGTGCTTAAAAGCAAATACACAAGGAGGAGTTCAGAGTCAGTATGTCCTTGTGAGTCGCAAGGATTGGAAGTTTAGCTTGGTGAACAAAGGATTTTTGTGGGTTTGATCAGGAAAAAGCAGGAAGTGTATTTCAGGTATACGGGAAGTATTATTAAGCAGGTACTGAGGTTTATAAAGTCATATAGCATGGAAACTGCCATTCAGTCCGTGCCAACCAAATGCCCCATCTAAACAACTCACTTGCTTGCATATGGTCCATATCCCTCTAAACCCTTCCTTGCCACATACTATTACATCTTACCACTCTCATCTTAAACCTAAGGTAGTCAAAAATGCTGGAGAAACTCCGCGGGTGAGGCAGCATCTATGGAGTGAAGGAATCGGTGACGTTTTGAGTGGAGACCCTTCTTCAGACTGATGTGGGGGTGGGGGGGGACGGGAAGAGGAAAGAAGGAGGCGGAGACATAAGGCTGTGGGAGAGCAGGGAAGGGGAGGGGAAGGAGGGAGAAAGCAAGGACTACCTGAAATTGGAGACGTCAATGTTCATACCACTGGCGTGTAAACTACCCAAGCAAAATATGAGGTGCTGCTCCCCCAATTTGCGGTGGGACTCACTCTGGCCATGGAGGAAGCCCAGGACAGAAAGGTCGGATTCGGAATGGGAGGGGGAGTTGAAGTGCTGAGATCCACCGGGAGATCAAGTTGGTTAATGCGAACTGAGCGGAGGTGAAGCAATCGCCAAGCCTGTGCTTGGTCTCACCGATGTAGAGCAGTTGAAATCTAGAACAGCGGATGCAATAGATGAGGTTGGAGGAGGTGCAAGTGAACCTTTGCCTCACCTGGAAAGACTGCTTGGGTCCTTGGATGGAGTGAAGGAGGGAGGTAAAGCGACAAGTGTCCCGGTGGCTCAGCACTTCAACTCCCCCTCCCATTCCGAATCTGACCTTTCTGTTCTGGGCCTCCTCCATGGCCAGAGTGTCCCACTGTAAATTGGAGGAGCAGCACCTCATATTTTGCTTGGGTAGTTTACACCCCAGTGGTATGAACATTGACTTCTCAATTTCAGGCAGTCCTTGCTTTCTCCATCCTTCCCCTCCCCTTCCCTGCTCTCCCACAGCCTACTGTCTCCGCCTCTTTCTTTCTTCTTCCCGCCCCTCCTGACCACACATCAGTCGGAAGAAGGGTCTTGATCCAAAAAGATCCATAGATGCTGCCTCACCCACTGAGTTTCTCCAGCATTTTTGTCTATCTTTGATTTTTCCAGCATCTGCAGTTCTTTCTTAAACATTTCATCTTAAACCTGTCCTCGAGTTCTCGATTTATCTGCTCTGGGTAAAAGACTCTATGCATTCCTCCTTTCTATTCCCCTGATGATTTTATATAGCTCTATAAGATCACCCATCGGCCTCCTGTGCTCCACAGAATAGAGTTGCACAACCTCTGCTCAATCTCTCCCTATAGCTCAGGCCCTCATGACCTGCAAAATCCTCGTAGGTCTTTTCTGTACTCTTTCCAGCTTAATGACATTCTTCCTAGAGCAGGGTGACCAAAAATGAACACAATGTTCCAAATGCGGCCTAACTAACATCTTGTGCATCTGTGACATAATGTCTATTGTAGAATGTAGAATGCAGGAGCATGCAGTAGGAAAGCAGTTAAGTGCAACAAGGCAATGGCAATATTGAGAACAGGAGAGTAGCTCGGGAAAGAGCAGGTCCACTCAGGGACCATATAGGAGCTTATAGTGTGCAGTGTCCTAAATTAAGTCAGTCTTCATGAGAGGAAAGGACGTGGAGAATATGGTGATTAAAATACATTTGACCAGGCACATGGAATGGAAAGGCCGATGAGGACTATGGGCCTAGTGAACCTCATGAAAGTTAAAAAGAGAAACAAATTTATATCACATGGGAGCGAACAGCATCCCGGTGATATCCAAGTAGTTTAAAATGAAAATAATTTGATGTCAATCCTATTGGTGTACATTGGCATGGACAAGTTGGGCCGAAGGGCCTGGTTCCATGCTGTTTAACTCTGAGCCTACAGAGAACAAAGATGAAGACTTCAAATGATTTTCATTTTAAACTAGTTGGATATTACTGGGACGCTATTCGCTCCCCTGTGATATAAGTTTGTTTCTCTTTTTAACTTTCATGAGGTTTATAATTGTTTTGTAAGATGCCTGCAGGGAGCTGAGAAGGAAACAGCCTAAACTCACCGGTGATAGACTCGGCTTCCTGTACTCTGGGCAACATCTCAGCACTCGTCCCTCGGAGGAGGCAGTCATCCGCTGCTTTACAATTAGTGTAGCACAGCGGTACCAAGGATTCCCAACTCTCACTGTGTTTTTGGTTGTTTAAGGTACAGGAGTGTGAAAACCATGACCTCCAGGTTCAGGAACAGCTTCTTCCCACACACCAACCGGCACTTGAACATTACAGGCGCCAACTTGACTATGAATTGCAAACTGTCTTCATTGCACTAGGGATTTTCTTTTTTTTTTGCTCTTAAACCATTTTTTTAATTTATTGAACTTTTTTAATTATGTTATCTATGAGTACAATGATTACAGACCTGCTGTGGTGCTGCAAGGAAGAATTTCATTGTTCCGATGTTCGGTACATTTTCTTTCGTGTGGCGTGCACAGCCTAAACTTGTAGGACAACTTGTTCTATTTGATCTTCTGTTTGAGCATGTCGAGTTGATTGCATTAGTCGAGACACGTGAAGGTTGCAATCTTCCACCCCGTTTGGTACATGTAACAATTAAACACTCTGGACTCTTTAATCGATGATTGGTAGATTCCGCATGGAAACGAATCGTTAGACCCACTGAGATCATGCCGACCATTGATCATCCATTTACAGTTGTTCCATTTTATCCCACGTGCATTCATTCCCTGCGCACTAGGGACAATTTACAGAGAACATTTAAGCTACAAATCCTGCATGTCTTTGGGATGTGAGAGGAAACCAGAGAACCCGGAGAAAACCCACGTGGTCTCAAGGAGAACGTGACTAAACTCGGGTCTCTGACGTTGCGAGGCAGTAGTTCTACCCGCTGCTCCTCTGTGCTGCCACATTGTGTTGTTCAACATCAGTGTGTTCAGCTGCCTCGGGAATTTCCACCTACCACTGCTTCTGCTGCAACAGAGAAACCTTCACGAGCTTCCGATTGCTTACGTCTGACAAGGTATAATTATTCCGCGATACCTCACGCGAACCCCAGATAAGGGCTCGCACAACTCATTATTTCTCCACCTGTGGAGATAATTTTAGTTGAGATTAAGCAGAATGTTATCACGACTGCACCCATCACTGTCTTCACAGAAGATCCCATTGTTATTTTAATCAAGGGAGTAAACAATCGACTCTTCAACCAGTTAATGAAATAACAGCGTTGGACTCTCATCCACCTCCGGCTGATTACTGAAGCCCGATGTGAATAGAACATGAAAGATGGAAACGTATTGCACAGGTACGGACCCTTCGTCTCACAATGTCTGTGACAAAAATAATGTCAAGTTAAACTAACTTAATCTGCCTGCACATATCCCTCCACGACCTACATATCCATGTACCTATCTAGAAGCCCCTTCAATGCCACCATTATATCTGCCCCACCACCATCCCTGACAACGTGTTCCTGGCACCCACAACCATCTCCTTGTAGCTATCAGCCCCTGATCCAGGCAGCTTTCCAGTGAACCTCTTCAGCACTCTCTGCAAAACCTCCCGCAATGCATGTAGGTTGGCCAGAAGTACAGTGAAATCTTCAGATGTAATCATGACATTATCCCACAACTTTGGCTCAGTTATGTTTTAGAGATGTGATTTTCCTGACAATTGCAGTAAATAGTAATTGTGGTATGATGTGAATGTTTAATGCACTACACGCACTTGGTACTAACAAACACTCCGCACTTTATTATATTCATTCACAAATCAGATGCATAATAACCGGTTGCAAACTTTGCAGGGAGCACTTTTGTTGTTACTGTTCACCCTCTCCCCTAATCCTCTTCTGAAAGATGGACTGGAGCAAAGGGTACATTTTCTTGCAAACTGCCGTAATGAACAATGCCTGGTGCAGAGCTAAGTCATGGTGGATCTTTGTCTAAAAGCTTCTGTGTATGTTTAGTTTAGTTTAGAGATGCAGCGCGGAAACAGGCCCTTCGGCCCACCAAGTCCGCACTGATCAGCGATCCCCGCAAATTAACACTATCCTATACACACTAGGGACAATTTACACCTATACCCAGGCTTTGGAGTGTGGGAGGAAACCGAAGACCTCGGAGAAAACCCACACAAACACGGGGAGAACGTACAAACTCCGTACAGACAACAGTACATGCAGTCGGGATTGAACCCGGGTCTCTGGTGCTGCAAGCGCTGTAAGAGAGCGACTCTACCGCTGCGCCACCGTGTATGTATTGGGCACTTTAATACATTTGGGTTTGCCTGGGGCTACACTGGGATCTTGGATGCTGGGAACTGGGTCGACTGCCTGCCCTCCACTGGGGAATGATGAACCTTCCCAGGGCTCAGGGTGCGAAGGCTACCTGTGGGGTGCTGGTGTTGGGCAGGCAGCCAGAAGAAGACTTTTCGATGACCTCTTAGTAACTTTGTTGGTGTCAGAAATGTGGCAACTCTTTGTGTACTGCCCAGGTGAGGTCTGCTGTATGATTTTACCGGATTGTATGCAAACCAATTAATTTCACTGTACCTAAGGTACATGTGGCAACAAAGTATCATTGAATCATTGAGTCATATCTCTCAAACCTTTCATATCCAGGTGTGCATTTTTGTATCATTGCCATGGTTTTGGAGAGGGGGCGGTGGAGATTTCACACAACGTTAACATCATGGTGGCGCAACGGTAGAGGTTTTGCCTTACAGCACTCACAGCACCCGAGACCCGTGTTTGATCTCGATTACGGGTGCTGTCTATACGGAGCTTGTATGTTCTCCCCTTGACCACATGGGTTTTCTCCGAGATCTTCGGTTTCCTCCCGCACTACACTGACGTACAGGTTTCTAGGCTAATTGGCTTGGTATGAGTGTAAATTGTCCCTAGCGTGTGTAGGAAAGTGTTAATGTGCGGGGATCGCTGGTCGGTGTGGATTTGATGAGCGGAGGGCCTGTTTCCGCACTGTATCTCTAAAACTAAACTAATAAACTAAAACCGAGGCACACAAGTTATCTGGAGACTGGGGGAATTGGGATTGTCCTCTATGGAGCAGGAAGGATTGTGTAAACTTGATTGAGAAGTTCAGATTGGTGAAATGCTTTAGCAAAACAGGTGCAGAGAATATGTTTCAAAGACATGGACGTGGGGAACCAAAAATAATTTCCAGGACGCATTTGGGTTTTCTTTTATATATATGCCATTTTTTTTGTGATTTAGATTTCACTGTATGGACAGGTAGATTGTAAAGTGGGTGCAGGAGCAAAACGCAAAGATCATGCGGAGTTGGTGTTCTAAGGAATGGACGATTTATTAAACTGGTGCGCTCCAGAAGGCCAGGCAAAACTGACCTATGTAGTGTGAGTTTGTACGGTTTTTATATTCTCAGATGACAAGATTACTCAGAAACTTGACAAACTGTAAAACGAGGTCTTAATTACAGAAACTTGACTAACAATAAAACGAGGTCTTGCACATAAACTTAACAAACAGTAACACAAGATTTTACACAGGGTGGAACTCAGAAAGACTTATTTAGGTGACAAAGAGAATGTGATGATTATTCATAATTTAACCTTGTTAACAGTAGATCCAATTTTCTGTTACAATGATGGGTGCACGCTATCAAGACATAATCAATAAAGTTCCTGAAATGTTTGTGTCATCACGGCTCTATTCCACGTCTCTACCTTTTGGCTTTGTCTGCAGTTTCCTAGCACCACATGAGCACAATACACATCCCTATTTATTAATTATTAGCCCTCACTGTTCTGTCCCCTCCAACAGTGGGTTTCACAACACAATGGGATGTGTATAGGAGAGGATAAATTGGGGCAAGATCAAGGGAATAGAACAAATGTATCTGCTTCTGAGAAGTATTGGCACAGACACTACGTGAGCTGTGTGCTTCGCTGGTTCTACAGAGCAGAATTCTTCCCATTGAAGAACACCAACACAGCTGTATGTCTAGCTGAAAACACAAGGCAAGGGGTACCCAAAGCTTGACAATGATTGCACTTTCAGTAAACTTGAAACTAATTAACACGGACAACATGTAAAAAATGCCCAGTTGGACATTGTGTCTGAAGATTGGTAACTTTACATGACCTTAGTCCAATGTGAATAGGTGCTCTGAGAAAACCAAGGGGTGATAAACTTCGAACATTGTGGGAAGATGCAGACTGAAATGAGAGGAAGCAATAAACGTATTGGCCCTCTTTAGAAAATATGTTAATGATTACTCTGTTTTGTTGGTGAAAGGGAATTAGTGCAAAGAAAAATGTGGAGTAGCACAGTGGCGTAGCTGGTGGAGCTGTTGTCTCACAAACCAGACACCCGGGTTCATTCCTGACTTTGGGGGCTGCCCGCGTGGAGTTTGCACCTTCTCCCTGTGACCCCATGGGTATCTTCTGGGTGTTCTAGTTTCTCCCCACATCCCAGGGACATGTGAATTGGATTTCCGAATAAGGTCATCTCTCATTCTTACCAACATGAAGGAGCACAGGCACAAACTGCCCTGCGTCTTTTGATAGGACAACCCTGTCTTGCCAGTAATTATCCTGGTGATTCTGCATTGGATTGTCTCCAGTTTTTGTTCTCATTGACCCGAGAGCTGGGATGTGCTGTCACATTCATGGAATGGAAAACTTCAGCACATGTGCTCTAAGATATATTGAGGAGCAGAAACCTTAGAGTAATCAAATTAATTGGTCTGCGACCATGTCAGAAACGGAGAGAAAACTAGAAGGTTCAGGAATTATCATTATCGTCACATTCCCTTAATTAGTTGTTTTGAAGTTATAATCTCACATTTCTCTGTTATTAGTGGGAAACCTGTCAAGGAGGTGTAACTTGCAGGAACCATGTGTATTGTGCTTCAAGAGTGCATTTCCAAGAATGTGTTTGTATCTAAATGTCTAAATGTCTGAGTGTGTGTTTAAATCTGAACATGCCAAAATGTCTGAGAATGTGTCTAAGTAGATGACTGTGTTTAAACATCTGAGTGTATGTGTGAGTGTGGGTGTAAATGTGTGAGTATGTATGTAAATGGGTGTATCTAAATGGCTGAGTGTGTGTGTAAATGTGCATCTACCTGTCTGAATGTGTTACTAAATGCATCTTTGTACACATGTGTGAATCAGACAGACACAAAAAGCTGGAGTAACTTAGCGGGGCAGGCAGCATCTCTGGAGCGAAGGAATGGGTGATGTTTCGGGTTGAGACCCTTCTTTAGACTGGTTAGGGATAAGGGAAACAAGAGATATAGACAGTGATGTGGAGAGATAAACTACAATGAAGGAAAGATATGCAAAAAAATAACGATGATTGGTCGCTGTTTCACGGGTGAAAATTAGAAGCTAGTGCGACATGGGTGGGGGAGGGATAGAGAGAGAGGGAATGCCGGGGAAATCTGAAGTGCGAGAAATCAAGCTGTGAGCTGCCCATGCAAAATATGAGATGATGTTCCTCCAATTTGCATTTATCCTCGCTCTGACAATGTCGGAGACAGGGACAGAAAGGTTTTTGTAGGAATGGGAAGGAGAATTAAAGTATCCAGCAATCGGGAGATCAGGTTGATTCACAGGGGCTGAGTGAAGTGAACGCAAGGTTTCCGTGCGGTTCCCGGAGGTTGCAGGTAACGGAAGCAGGGAGGGAGACTGACAAAAACCTCCTGGAACCACACGGAAACCTTGGGTGGGGTGCAAAGTCTCTAGCGGTTTCCGTTCAGGTTTCCTAAGTGGGTAAGAGTCCACATCTTGAACATTGGATACAGTAGATGAGGTTGGAGGGGAGGTGCAAGTGAACCTCTGCCTAACCTGATAGGACTGTCGGGGTCCCTGTCAGCAGCAGCCGACTAGCGAGTGAGTGGATTGGCTGAGACATCCTAATTAATTGAGTGGATAGTTGACTTGATTAGATAAAATTAAGTTCAAGTATAAGGGAACGGCCTGGTTGAGGGGGAGTGCCTTGGTGAGGGAAAGTGCGAGTCTTTGGCTCAAGAGTCTTGGTCAAAGATCTTAGAGCAGAGTAAGATGGGTTACTCTCACGCAAACGTGTAGTACGCTCATGGGCAGATTCATGGGTGATTATAGAACCCATTTTAGCGACCAGTCCCCACCATCTTGTTCCGCCAACTTGCTCCACCATCTTGTTCCGCCATCTTGCTTCCGGCCAAAGATCGGATCTTTGTTTCCGCGGCGGGGAAAGGGCATGTGCGGCCCGGGGCAGCGGGAGAGGGAGTGTGGGGCCCGGGGCAGTGGGAGAGGGAGTGTGGGGCCCGGGGCAGCGGGAGAGGGAGTGTGGGGCCTGGGGCAGCGGGAGAGGGAGTGTGGGGCCCATGGCAGCGGGGAGAGGTGCATAGGAGGGGGGGAGACATTGTAGTGTGGGGGCAGGCGAGGGAGTACCGGGGTGGGGGAGGGGGGGAGAGTTGAGGGGTGGGGATAAGGCCTAATGTGTGTGCAGTTGCAGGGAGATTTACAATCTTTCTTATTTAATGTCCCTTGTTTAGTCTGAAATAAAGTTCATCATTGGATCAGAAGAAATATAATTGTGTGTGTTATATGATTATATACATTTATATCACATTCATGTATGTGTGTTTATAAACATTTTATTCTTTAACAAGAATTAACAGAATTATGAATCTAACCCTATATCACACACAAAAACTTCCCCCGCAATGTCAATTACCCTGCGAGTCAGGTCGGTTCCGGTTACTACAAAATCAACTCGAACACTGCTTGTGAGCCATTTAAAAAGAAATGATTTAAAAAACATTAAAAAAGACAATTACCAGAGTCAAATTTTATTCTTGACAAGAAGTATGAACTGACAGAATTATGAATCTAACCCTATATCACACACACAAACTGTTGCCCCGCAACATTGATTACACTGCGAGTCGGGTCGGGTCAGGTAGGCTCCGGTTACTAAAATGGGCGGGGAAAAATGCCCAGGATCCCCTCCGTAGCTTACTACACGTCAGCCCATTGTATTTCGCAGGAGTAGCCCATCTTGCTCTGCTCTAAGATCTTTGGTCTTGGTGAGGTAAAGTGCGAGTCTTTGGCGAGGAGGTTGAGGCAAGGAGGCTACACTTCAATCGATTGTGTGTTTAATTTAATTTAAATATTTAAACTCAACGATGGTGCAGTGCGTATGCTGCATGATGTGGGAAGTCTGGTGTCAATGACCACTACACCTGTGGGAACTGTCCCCAGATGCAGCTCCTCAAGGACTGAGTTAGGGAGCTGGAGCAGCAGCTGGATGACCTGCGGTCCATCCAGGACGATGACAGCTTCCTGGACAGGACCTACAATCAGATCGTCACTCCAAGAGTGCAGGAGGTGCGACAGGTAGGAACGGAAAGAAAGAGGGTGAAGCGGGTGCAGGAGACCTCGGTGGAAGTTCCTCTTGCAAACATGTATGCCCTCTTAGGAGCTGTCGGGGCAGACGATGCTTCCAGTCCAAACGGCGAACAGGTCTGTGACTCGAATCCTGGATCTGAGACTCGACAGGCGATAGTGGTGGGTGACTCCATTATCTGAGGTGCGGACAGGAGATTCTGTGGCAACAGGCGAGACTCGAGGATGGTGTGTTGCCTCCTTGGTGTCAGGGTCCAAGACATCTCAGACTGACTTCAGAACATCCTTGAGAGGGAAGGTGAGCAGCCGGAAGTAGTTGTGCATGTAGGCACCAATGACGTGGGTAAGAAGAGGAAGGAGGTTCTACAGCATGAGTATAGAGAACTAGGTAGGAGGCTGAAAAGCAGGACCTCTAGGGTGGTCATCTCTGGGTTGCTTCCAGTACATCGTGCTGGTAAGGGTAGGAACAGGAAGACAGGGGATCTGAATGTGCGGCTGGGAGTTCGTGCAGGGGGGCAGGGATTTAGATTTCTAGATCACTGGAATCACTTCTGGAGCAGGGGTAACCTGTACAAAAGGGACGGGTTGCACCTTAATTGGAAGGAGACTGACATCCACAGGCAGGTTTGCTAGAGCTACACTGGTGGGTTTAAACTAAACAGTGGGGGGCTGGAGTCAACAACATGCATGCTTATCCAAGCAGTTAATGGGAAAGAGAGTGTAGGAAAGGTCATGTTTAAACTAACAGGGCAGGTGGGATGGGAACCAATGCAAGGAGACAGGGGGTCATAAAAGGAGGACAGAAGCAAAAGGTAAAAGTGAGATAAGAAAAACTAACCCAATAGCTTTGTGCCTTAATGTGAGGAGAATTTGTAATAAGGTGTATGAATTGAATGTGCAGTTAATAGTTAAGGGATATGATATAGTTGGCATTATGGAGACATGGCTCCAGGGTGACCAAGGCAGGGAGCTAAACATGCAGGGGTATTTGATATTCAAGAAGGATAGACAGAAAGGGAGAGGAGGTGGGGTAGCATTGCTGGTTAAAGAGGAGATTAATGCAATAGCAAGGGGAGACATCAGCTTGGATGCTGTAGTGTATGTGTAAAACTGTGAAATGGCCAAAGCACGAAAAGCTTGTTTGAGTTGTATACAGTCCACGAAACAGCAGTAGCGAGGTTGGGGATAACATCAAGCAGGAAATTAGGGATGCGTGTTGCCAAGATATAGCGGTTATCATGGGTGACTTTAATCTACATATAGATTGAACCAACCAATTTGCTAACAGTGCTGAAGTGGAGGATTTCCTGGAATGTACTCGAGGTGGGTTTTTAAACCAATATGTAGAGGAACCGACTAGAGGACAGGCCATCCTAGGCTGGGTATTGTGTAATGAGGAAGGATTATTTAGCAATCTTGTTGTGCAAACCCACTTGGGCAACAGTGACCATAATATGGTGGAATTCAGCATTAGGATGGAGAGTGACATGGTTAATTCAGAGACGAGGGTCCTGAACTTAAAGAAAGGAGACTTTGAAGGTATGACAGGGGAATTGTCCATGATAGACTGGCAAATTATACTTCAAGGGTTGATGGTGGAGATACACATGTGAAGTTAAACAATTACTTTGGTTCTGTCTTCACTGAGGAAGACACAAACAATCTCCCGGAAATACAAAGGGACCGAGGATCTAGTGGGATGAAATGTAGGGTATACATACTAGTCAGAAAATGGTGCTTGGTAAAGTGTTGGGACTGAAGGCAGATAAATCCCCAGGGCCTGATGGTCTGCATCCCACAGTACTCAAGGAGGTGGCCATAGAAGTCGTGGTTGCATTTGTGATCATTTTCCAATGTTCTCTCGACTCTGTGGACTGGAGGGTAGTCAATGTAACCCCACTTTGTAAGAAAGGACGGAGCGAGAAAACCGGGAATTATAGACCAGTCAGCCTTACATCGGTAGTGGGAAATATGCTGGAGTCGATTATTAAAGATGTTATAGCAGCGCATTGGGAAAGTGGTCAAAGTCAGCATGGATTTATGAAGGAGAAATTATGCTTGACTAATCATTTGGAATTTTTTTGAGGATGTAACAAGTAGAATGGATAAGGGATAGCCAGTGAATGTGGTGTATCTGGACTTTCAAAAAGCCTTTGACAAGGACCAAGAGATTAGTGTGCAAAATTAGAGCACATTGTATTGGGGGCAGGGAATTGACAAGGATCGAGAGCTACGGGGTACGAAGGAGACACGAGTGAGGGTCTCACCTATGATGGGAGAGGGGAACCACTGTTCCCTAAAGAATGAGGACATCTCGGATGTTCTCGTATGGAACACCTCATCTTGAGTACAGATGCGGCGTAGACGGAGGAATTGGGAGCAGAGGATAGAGTCTTAGCAGGATGGGACGAAGCATAGTCAAGATAGTTGTGGGAGTTAACTGTATGCACATGTCTGTTCTATGTTTATCTTTTTATGTAAATGACTATGTCTCTGTAATGTGGTTTCTTGTAGCTGAGACAGCAAATGCATACATTTAGATGTATCTGGCATTGTATACTAGGGTGAACCTCTGTGTCACAGGTACAGGGCCAGTAGAATGATGCTGACATGTTTGTTTGGTTACATTTTCATTTTGGTTACGGAGGGGACGTTACTAGTGTGTGGCAAAATTGGATTGTATTCAAAAGTCAAATGTGCTTGATTGTCACATATACTG
The DNA here is from genome assembly GCF_028641065.1 of Leucoraja erinaceus. Taxonomy (NCBI): domain Eukaryota; kingdom Metazoa; phylum Chordata; class Chondrichthyes; order Rajiformes; family Rajidae; genus Leucoraja; species Leucoraja erinaceus. The sequence goes on along the minus strand of NC_073402.1, from coordinate 6,808,861 downwards.
ACACCAGAACAATGAAGTCCTTAGTTGCGGCAGCATAACAGACATATAAACACAATGCACATACATAATATTTAATAAACACAATTCAGTAAATTCATAACTCCAATACTAGTACATAAAACTGCCCAAAACCCAACCTTTAGTGTAACCAAAGGCAGTCCATAGAAGTTCACAGTTGAGTTTAGTGTTGTGCAGTGTTCAAGAGCCTGATGGTTGTCAGGAAGAAGCTGTCTTTGAACCAGGTGGTAATGGATTTCAGAATCCTACACCTACTGCTAGGAGTGAACTGATAGCTTGGCCAGTGGGATGTGGAATCATTATTGAGGAAAATCTTGGCCAGATGGGCCCCCATGTGGAATTTTGCATTATTCTTGAGGTCAAAGGCTTTTTGAAAGTCCAATACACCACATGGCTATCCCTTATTTCTACTTAACTCCTCAAAAAAATGCCAGCTTTCTTTACTAAAAACAGGAACATCCATGGAAATTGACCACTCAGCAGCTATAACATCTTTAATAATCACTCAGCATATTTCCTATTACCGATGTAAGGCTGACTGGTCTATAATTGGGAATTCTGAAACTATGCCAGCTTTCTTTACTAAAAACAGGAACATCTGGAAATTCTCAGCAGTCAGGCAGCACCTGAAGGGTCATTACTTGAAATGTTTAATCTGTTTCTCTTTTCACAGATCTGCCTGCCCCGCTGCAGGCTAACGGCTGGGCAGCACAGTGGTGCAGCTGGTAGAGCTGCTGTCTTGCAACGCCAGAGACCCAAGTTTGTTTCCGACCTTGGGTGCTGCCTGTGTCAAGTTTGCTCGTTCTCTCTGGGACTTTGTGGGTTTCCTCCAGGTGCTCCGGTTTCCTCCCCCATCCCAAAGATGTGTGGGTCTATACGTTAAATTACCTCTTTAATATAGCCCCTAGTGTGTAGGACGGGGTTGCAAAAGAGGAATACAATAGAACTAGTGAGAATGGGTGATCGATGGTCGACATGGACTTTGTGGGCTGAAGGTCTTATTTCCATAGACACAAAATGCTGGAGAAACTCAGCGGGACAGGCTGCATCTCTGGCGAGAAGGAATGGGTGATGTTTTGGGTCATTTCATGTTCTTTTTCTAGGTCTGCACAAAACTTGAGAGTCTTTAATTTACAACAGAAGTCTTTAATGCTTTACTCAATGCTGGCAGCAAGCCAACTCAAAATGGCTGCACACACACGGTCTACAGACAGTATAAACTATATACAAAACATCTCCCTTTGTCCTGTGCACGGGAGGAGCAACGGGTCCTCCCACCCCACAGTCCACCAAACATCATAGGTTGAGATTCTTCTTCAGACTAATTTCTATGCTGTATCTTTCAAGCAATTAAAAAAAATCACCAGCGTTATATTGATGTGTCTCTAGTGAGAAGAACTAATTCAGAGTAATTAATAACAGCAACTGCAGAATGTTCAAGCTATACCTTAATTATTTCATGGATATATCTTAACTTACTTTCTCTAACCATGAATCAATAATGTTGCGCCATTTTCCGCCTGGTCTGTTCCCCGTTTCCACTTGGCTGATCAACACAGCTCACACTCAAAGGGTTTGTAGGATCATTTTGAAAACCAACCTTAAAGCAGGTATCAATAAAAATGCAAATCTGGTTTTTATTCCCCCCAGTGTAAACATGTATTTTGCAGGTAGTTCTTTGATTAAAACCAAAGAAGCTTGCAAGTTGTAATTATGCTTTTATCGACTTTTAATTAAACGTGACAGTCACACCATCTGTACAAACAAAGGCAGATAGAGAACAATTGAAATTTCAAGCCAGGCTGTTTTGGAACCAGAATCACTCGGGGCATCTAATTTGTTTTCTTCTAACAAGGGCAGGAAGTAACTTGATTCAAATATACTCGGCAGTAAATTATATTCTTTGCTGATACTTTAAAGAACGAAGGAAGTGAAAGGAAGCTATTAGGAGGTAATTGTTGTGTCATGTTGGAGCTTGATTTATGAATGGGACTAGTCTTTGTGTTTCTCTTTGGCTGGAATTTGCAGGTTAGTGCAATTCCAGAGCCAATAAAATCATGGGAGACCCCTTCCACCCCTGCAATGGACTGTTCCAGCTGCTACGGTCAGGCAAATGCCTCCGATGCCATGCTGTGAGAACGGAGAGGTTGAGAAGGAGTTTCTTCCCAGAGGCCATTAGGGCTGTAAATCTCACCAGGGACTAACTTTACTGTACCACTCTACTGTTTTTTTTTAAATTGCTGTTTTTGTTCCCTTTTTCCTTCCGCCCACAATATTTAATATGGAAAAGCATATGTGATTCTGTTACATTCTGTTTGTAGTTTGTTTGGTTGTTTGTTTGTTTGTCTTTTTGAACAAAGTCCGCGAGCATTGCCACGTTTCATTTCACTGCACATCTCGTATGTGTATGTGACGAATAAACTTGACTTGACTTGACTAGTTCTGGCACTGGTACCCCTGGTAATGTCTCCTATCCTTCTCCTCAAGCTGTGAACCATTCTGCGGTGCCATCTCATGATGCCGTTGATCACTTGCTTGAAGACACTTAGTTGACTATACACAAGGCAACGCAAAGCCAAGATAATGTAGACACAAAATGCTGAAGTAACTCAGCAGGCAGCATCTCTGGAGTCTGGAGGGAAGGAACGGGTGACGTTTCAGCTCGAGACCCTTCTTCAGACATTATCTTGCCAGATAATGAAAACCTTTAGGCTTTTATAAAATTGCTGAACGGGTGCTGTGAACTTTCCTTCACTGGTGTATTGCTCCTGAGGAGCAGTACCTAACCATGTCTGTACTGAGGTTGTGACCAAGCAGAACACAAAGTGCTGAAGGGACATAGATCAGGCAGCATCCGTGAAGGGAGTGTACAGATAACGTTTCAGGTTGGGATCCTTTTTCAGATTCAAGGTTGTGTGTCATTGAACTATCATTTCATCCTCTAGTGGGGTTGTGACACAAAATGCTGGAGGAACTCAGTGGACCAGGCAGCATCTGTGGAGGGACTGGACTTACAGCATTTTGGGTGGGGACTGTTCTTCATGCTCAAGGTTATGTATCACATAAGCTAATATTCCATTCATCTTATTCCATAATATTCCATAACGCACTATGGGAACTTCACTCGCCCCCCTGCAGGAACTATACATCAGGAGGTGCAACTCCAGAGCCAATAAAATCACGGGAGACCCCTTCAACCCATGCAATGGACTGTTCCAGTTGCTACGGTCAGGCAAATGCCTCCTTTGCCATGCTGTGAGAACGGAGAGGTTGAGAAGGAGTTTCTTCCCAGAGGCCATTCGGACTGTAAATCTCACCAGGGCCTAACTTTACTGAACGTTTTTCCTTCCAATATTTAACATGTAAAAGAATATGTGTGTGTTTATGATTGTGCTTATAGTTTGTTAGGTTGTTTGTTTGTTTGTCTTTTTGCACAAAGTCCGCGAGCATTGCCACTTTTCATTTCACTGCACATCTCGTATGTGTATGTGACGAATAAACTTGACTTGACTTGATCTTACACTGAAATTTGCCCAATTACATATCCTAACTCATTCCTTTCCTAACTCTTTGCTACCATCAGGATCACTTCCTGGGCGTAATGAAGAATACTCAATGGTTCTTCAGAACTAACCCCGAATAGCAGAAAACAAAAGAGGTTTATTTTTAAATTCAGTACTCAAGAGTGGATTAACTGGTGGATTAGCCCTTGTGCCATGTATTCATTTCCCTTTCTGTTGAGCCCAATGGGAAGGAAAACTAAAGATTATGTATAAGGTTAACAGATTAACTGGTGGCAGTTTTTTCCCCCCTGCTGATGTTGAAAGTAAAACTCAAAGTCTGGATGACCTCAGCAGGTCAGGCAGCAACTACGGAGGGAATGTACAGGCAACGTTTTGTGTTGGGAAACTAACTCCAGATCTCTTCCATATAAAAGTTCAAAGAAGACAATTAGTCCTTAAATGTTGGTCAGTTTAGTTTCGAGATGCAGATTGGAAACGAGCCCCGTCGTCTCACCGAGTCCGTGCTGGCCGCCGATCACCCGTACACGTTTATCCGTCACACTCGGGACCATTTACGGAAGCTAATTAACCTACAGACCTGAACATCTTTGGAGTGTGGGAGGAAACCGGTGAAAACTCATACCATTACAGGGAGAATGTACAAACCAAGCACAGACAACACCCGCAGTCAGGATCGAATCAGGGTCTCTGGAGCTGTAAGGCAGCATCTCTGCTGCAGTGCCACTGTGCCTCCCTACTAACTTTGATAACTCTGCGTCCGTTACCTGCTGAGTGTTTCTGTCATTTTTCATTCTTTTCCATGTGATATGGTTTTGATGGTGTTTGCCCAGTATAGGGATGTGTAGTGGAAAGTGTAGGTATGTGTAGACAAGTGGAAAGTAAGCTGTCACTGGCGTACTGGAGTGGCCCATCTGAATGAATATCCCAGGCGAGTATCTTTCAAACCTCCATCATAACTCTTCCCTTCCCACACATTCAGTACTCATTGGCAGATTACAGATAAGTTCATGGTTTGGTCTTGTGCCCTGGAACAGCTGAAGCAATAACAGCCGAACTTAACTTCATGCAGAACCCTTGTCCAATGGACAAAGACAGCTCTTCATCCTATTTGTCTGGGCTAGTTGGAAAGGTATGGAGGGTTATGGTCTGAAAGCAGGTCTATGGGACTAGGGGGAGAATACGTGTTCGGCACGGTCTAGAAGGGTCGAGATGGCCTGTTTCCGTGCTGTAATTGTTATATGGTTATATGGTTATATGGTTATAGTTCCAAAACACATCGCAGAGATGAAGACTTTATTTCTCAGCTAAGTCTCCAGAGAAAGTTTGAGAAAACAAGAACATCCTATCTGCTTGTAACTGAAGCTGGCAAGAAATGGAAGAAAGTTCAACCTTTAGAACATCTGATGTCTTTATTTTGGAATATGCTTTGGATGGCTTTAGAACGTAGAAAAGTACAGCAAAAGAAGAGGCCCTTCATCCCGTGCGGAACATAGAGCCAAGACCAAATGTTATCTGCCTGCACATAACATATATCCCTGCATTCCCTATATATCCCTCTGCATATCCGAAAGTCTCTTCAATGTCATTGGAGTATCTGCCGCAACCATTGCCTCTGATGGCACGTTCTAGGTGCTCAGCATCCTCAATATAAAAGGACATTAGACAATCTGTCTCTGCCATCTTAGAACCACGTGACAACAATCAGTGTATTTAGTGTGATTTAGTCTAGTTTACTATTGTTACGTGTCATGTGCTATCCAGTCAGTGAAAAGACTACAATCAATCAAGCCGTCCACCGTGCACAGATACAGGAGAAAGGGAATAACGTTTTGTGCAAGATATTGTCCATAAAGTCTGATTAAAGATAGTCCATGCGTCTCCAATGAGGTAGATAGTAAGTCGGGACCCCTCTCTAGTTAGTGTTAGGATGGTTCATATTCCTGATAACAGCTGAATTTGGAGGTATGGGATTTTACACTTCTGCACCTCTTGCCTGATGGGAGAGGGGAGACGAGGAAGTGACCAAGATGAGACTGGTCCTTGATTATGCCGGTGCCCATGCCGAGGCAGCGTGAGGTGAAGTATGGATGGAGTCAATGGATGGAAGGTTGGTTTGCCTGTGAAGTGAGGTGGGGTGAAGTTTAAACAAGGTGCATTATCATTGTATCTGTCAGCCACCCACTCAGACACACTCCACCGTGTCAGAGCAGTTGATTATGACAGTTGTATTAACTGCCAAGTTATTGGAATGGAGTCACAGGTCTCTAAGGGGCACGGTAATACTAAGGATGACAACTGCATATTATGTTCCAACAGCAAGAGTGCCAGAATTTTTGATGGCCTACACAAGGCTGACTGGAAACAACATGATCTGATAAAGAGAGAGCAGAAGTTGAAAGCTGAATGGTGAAAAGAGCAGAAAAATAAACGCAGGGCAACTTGCCAAACTAGAGTTTGGCAGCAGCACATGAGTTGCACACAATACAGATGATACGTGTTGAGAGACAACAGCATGAGAGATGCATCTGCACCAGTCAATCTTGCTGGAGACTGTGTAATCTCTGGAAGAGAAAGGGAACAAAGGCACCATGTTTAGTGAGCAGAGTGTAAGCGGCATGTGGAAAGGTGAATGGATCTCAACATGGACCAACTATCAACAGCAACAAAATGGAAACACAAAAAACTGACAAATTGTCTTTTGTAATATTTATACACACACACACACAGTATATATATGTATAGACACACACGCAGACACAGAACATATATGTATAAATAGATATAAATATATATACACACACACACACACACATACATAATACTCTGTAAACACCCTGATGAACAAAAAAGTGTTGGGGGTAGATAGGCACAAAATGCTGGAGTAACTCAGCGGGTGAGGCAGCATCTCTGGAGAGAAGGAATGGGAATGGGCGATGTTTCGGGTCGAGACCTGTCTTCAGACTGATGTCAGGGGAGGGGGTGGGACAGAGATAGAATGTAGTTGGAGACAGTAAGACTAATGGGAGAACTGTGAAGGGGGAGGGGATGGAGAGGGAAAGCAAGGGCTATCTGAAGTTAGAGAAGTCAATGTTCATACCACTGGGGTGTAAATTACCCAAGCGAAATATGAGGTGCTGTTCCTCCAATTTGCGCTGGGCCTCACTCTGACAATGGAGGAGGCCCAGGACAGAAAGGTCAGATTGGGAATGGGAGGGGGAGTTGAAATGCTGAGCCACCGGGAGATCAGATAGGTTAAGACGGACTGAGCGGAGGTGTTCAGCAAAACAATCGGCGAGCCTGCGCTTGGTCTCGCCGACGTAAAGTGGTTGACATCTGGAACAGCGGATGCAGTAGATGAGGTTGGAGGAGTGAACCTTTGCCTCACCTGGAAAGATTGTTTGGGTTCTTGGATGGAGTCGAGGGGGAGGTAAAGGGCTAGGTGTTGCATCTCCTGCGGTTGCAGGGGAAAGTACCTGGGGAGGGGGTGGTTTGGGTGGGAAGGGACGATTTGACCAACAAGTTTCAGATGGAATGTTCTCTGTGGAAAGCAGAAATGGGTGTAATGGGAAGATGTGACTAACTAGTAGTCGGATTCCATTGGAGGAGGCAAAAATGTTGGAGGATTATATGCTGTATGTGACGGCTGATGGGGTGGAAGTTGAGGACAAGGGGTACTCTGTCCCTGTTACGGATGGGGGGAGGGGGAGCAAGAGCGGAGCTGTGGGATATCAAGTAGACCCTTGTGAGAGCCTCATCTATAATGGAAGAGGGGAACCCCCGTTTTCTAAAGAATAAGGACATCTCCGATGCCCTGGTATGGAACACCTCATCCTGGGCGCAGATGCGTCGTTAACGGAGGAATTTGGAGTAGGGGGATAGAGTCTTTACAGGAAGCAGGGTGGGAAGAAGTGTGGTCAAGATAGCTATGGGAGTTAGTAGATTTGTAGTAGATGTCGGTCAGTAGTCTGTTTCCATGATGGATACCGTGAGATCTAGAAACGTTCAGGAGATGTCGGAGATATATATATATATAGATAGATAGATTATAGATATATACATACGTAGTATTCTGTAAACACCATAATGAACAAGAAAAATTTATGTCTATACTGTATATACTGATTTTTTTTTTTTGTTATTCATTTTTACAGAGTAATATGTTTACATATCTGTTGTACTGCTGCAAGTAAGAATTCATTGTTCCTTTTCGGGACATATGACACTAAAATACTCTTGACACGTAACTCTTGGAGAGAGGTTCTTCTTCCAGGTTGAAGAAGAACCATCAGGGTCTTGAACACAACAAAGACTAACTAAACTATACATTTTGAACTGTCTTGGTTGCAGTAAAAACTTTGAGCTTTTTGCACTAATATTGTTTGTTTTTTTCCGTTTGTGTAATAACAATACACTTTATAGTCATTGTAAATACATACAACAAAATTTCAGTTGCACTGCCCGAGCGGATCTCCAGTGACAATGGAAACAACCACACCAAGTCTTATCTTTGAGTACTGTCAGGTCGGGGGGAGTTCCCCCCACCACGGGTACTATGCAATCCCGTGCTACCTGCTCCATGGTGGGATAGTCGGCGACTAAACCGTCTCCCCCACCAGGTTTGCCAGGTGAGGAGGATGCTGTGGACCCCCAGCAGGACCAAAAACAAGACCTGTCAAAGGGCGGATGAGCTCCTAGCGAGCCAATGGCCATCCACACTTCAGTAGAAGTTGCGATCACTGTCATACATAGTAAGGCAACGTTAACCTTGATGTTTTGAGTACTGTGCTCACAGGCCTGTTGTGCTGTTGCAAGTAAGAATTTCATCGTTCTGGTGTTGGAACATGCGACAATGAAACACACTTAATGACACAAGGAACTGCAGATGCTGGAACCTTGAACAAAATGCAAAGTGCTGGAGAAACTCAGCAGCGTCTGTGAAGGAAGTGAGTAGTTGACGTTTTGGGCCTGGACACTTCCTTAGATTGTAGTGGGGGGGAGAATGTTGGGATAGAGAGGTAGAGGTGGGACAAATCCTGGCAAGTGATAAGTGGATACAGATGAGGGGAATAGAGATGTGTGGCAGTAGTGACCAAAGCTAGATATGAAAAGATGACAATAGGATGAGAGATAAAGAGAGAAGAGGAAGAGTGAATTGTGAAGCCAGAGGAACAGATACAAGTGAATGGGACAAGGTGGGGGGGAAGAGGGGTGGGTTAGTGTGAGAAATAGGTGACCATGGGGGTGGGAGTGGCACATGAAAGAGAGAGGAGGGCATTACTTAAAATTGGAGAATTCAATGTTCACACCATTGGGCTGTGAGCTACCCAAGCTAAATATCAGAATCTGAATCAATCAGAATCCCACTTTATTCGCCAAGTATGTTTTACAACATACGAGGAATTTCATTGGCCAGGTCAGTCATACAATTAAAAGCAACAGATCACTCAAAAACACATTTTAACATTAACACCCACCACAGTGACTCCTACACATTCCTCACTGTGATGGAAGGTGAAATAAAGTTCAAGTCCTTCCTTTTGTTCATCCACGGTCGTGGGCCTCGAGCCCTCCATTGACGGGACGATCTTGACTCCTGTAGCCGGCGACGTTTCGGACTTCGCGTCGAGGTGATCCGCTCCCGCATCGGGGGGGATTTTCAGCTCCCCCGCACCGGGCGATCGAACCTTGCGTCAGGGCTGGTTGAACCTACCGTGACGTTGGTGCTCCCGACAGCCTCATGCAAGACTGCAAGCCCTTAATGGCACGTCCCAGGCAAGGGATCTGCTCCGATGTTAAGTCCACGCCCTGCGGTGGGGCTCACGACAGTCCGAGGAGGCCTCCAGCTCCAGCGATGGTAGGCCGCAGAGCGCGGAGAATGTGATCCGAAAATTGATCAAATCTCCGGGAAGGTAAGAAATTGAAAAAAAATTTGCCCCGATCCCCTCCCGCTCCCCCCACATAAAACAAACCGAAGAACATTAAAACAAAACTTTTAACAAATTAAAAAATAACAAAAAGAATGAACTGCCATCTCCCCTGGTGGTCTTTTATATGAGGTGCTGTTCCTCCAGTTTGCAATGTGGCCTCACCCTGTCAATGGAGGAGGCCCAGGACAGAATGGTCAGCATAGATATGGGAAGATGAATTAGAAAGGTTAGCCACCAGGAGATGCAGCGGTCCCTGCTGGGCAAAAACAGCAACTTGTTGGTAAATACCATAATCGATTTGTAGAGTAGCCTTGTTCCCAGGTGATAAAAACGCATTGCAATCCATAGTAAGCCATGTTTAAGGTTGACTCTTTATGTGATATTCAGCAGAGCTAGCAAATCTTGCCTATCCCTCACTCTTTTTTCTTGTATGCATGTTTATAAACCAAGCTCATCTGTATCATACAACGAGGCTGTGGATATTCAATAGATGTTCTTGTTTGCTACGCTGTTTTCACCAGCTCCAGCTTCTGGCAAGCATGCAATCAATCCACCTTTCACCAAATCTCTCATTATCTTGTCCAACACCAGATCTTCAACAGTGGAGCACACGTCACAGTTTGTGAGATCGAGATGTAATTTACTTGAGTAAAATGGATCTAATGAGGAAAATAAATAACAAGGTCTGGCCTGCACACAATTGCTAAAGGGCCAAGCATATCTAAAGAGATGATGAATTATCAGCGGCAATGGCCAAGATTATCCATTATCTCGGATGGCTCACTTATACACAGCTTGTTGAAAGTAACCACAACTCAATATCTTTTTAATAGGTTTGCAATCTGGCACCGTTTCAAGCTCGCCGAGGCACAAGGATCTGCAGATGCTGCAGTCTTGAGTAAAAGATAAAAAAGTGCTGGAAGAACTCAGTGGGACAAGCAGCCTCTGTGGAGGGAATGGATAGGTGATGTTTAGGGTCATGATCTTTCTTCAGACTGATTGTAGTTGGGAGAGAGAGTTGAGAAAGAGAGGTGGGGTTGGAATAAATCCTGGGGAGTGATAGGTTGGTACAGGTGAAAGGGGGGGGGAGGGGAGGTAGGGGTTGATGACAGATGGGTGGAACAAGTGACAAAGGCTAGAGATGAAACGAGGCAAGAGTGATGAAATAAAGGGGATAAGGAGGAGTGAAATGTAAAGCCAGAGGGAAGGATATAGGTGGAAGAGGTCAGGATAGGAGGGTAGAGGATAATGGGTTAATTGGGCTTGCCTCGGGGTGTGGGGGGGGGGGGGGGGGGGGGGGGGGGGGGGGGGGATGGGAAAAAGGAAAGTCTGGGAATTGTAATTGGAGGAGTTAATGCTTACACTAAGACACAAAGTGTTGGAGTAAGTCAGCGGGTCAGGCAGCATCTCTGGAGAACTGGCGACGTTTCCAGTTGGGACCCTTATGGTCTGAACCTTCTGATCTGAAGAAGGGTCCCAACTGGGAACATCACCTATCCATGCCCTCCAGGGACGCTGCCTGACCTACTGATATTACTTCAGCACTTTGTGACTTTTTTGTAAACCAGCATCTGCGGTTCCTTGTTTCAACTCAATATCCATGACATTGGGTCGTAAACTACTCAAGTGGAATATATGTATCAAAGGTATCAAAGGTATTTTATTAGTCACATTCACATACACCCAGGTGTAGTGAAGTGAAATGCTTTTTGCCATTTTGCAGCACACAAAAAAAGAATACAGACATAACACCAATAAGAGTCTTAAACACAAAGAACATCCCCCCACAATGGCTCCCACCATGAGGGAAGGCACAAAGTCCAGTCCCCAACCCCAGTTCACCCATAGTCGGGCCCATTGAGGCCTCCACAGTTGCCTCTACGGAGGCCCGATGTTCCAGGCCGTTCTCGCCGGGTGATGTTGCTCCGGCGTCGGGAGAGTCCTCCCAGCGGCCTGGGAACCCTGGAACGGCCGCTTCCGCACTGGAGGCCGCGGCTTCCGAAGCCAACAAGGCCGCGCCGGTTGGAGCTCCACAACTGGCGATCTCATCGCGAGATCCCAGGCTCCCGATGTTAAGTTCAGCGCCGCCGCCCGCAGCTGGTCACTCCACAGACCTGCAGCTCTGCGATGTTTATCCCTGGCGGTCTTCAGCTCACCGGAGCTCCAGCGCGGCGACCCAGGCAAGGCATCGCCCGCTCCACGATAGCGCTCCAGCGCTGTGCTGCCGCCGAAGCCGAGGTTCTGGGCGGTCCCCGACAGGAAACGCCGCTCCAGGCCCGCTGGTAGGCAGCGAGGACGGGTCGAAGCTGCAGCCCGGAGAAAAGCCTTCCGACCAGGTAGGGACCCTGAAAGGTAGTTTCCCCCTCCCCCCCCCCACCCCCCACATAAAAAAAGTCTAGACCTCCAAACAAAACACTTTGACTAACTAAAATAAAAAATAAACGATGAAGAGACAGACAGCTGCTGGCTGGGCAGCCGTGCACAGGACAGCGCCCCCTGTATGTAGGGTTGTTTCTCCAGTTTGCGTGTGGCCTCACTCTGTTTTACCTGTTTTGTGCTGATCATTGTCTGACCATGAGCAAAGCAGCCAGCTGCTAAAGAGTCTCTCCAAATTCAATTTTTGTCTCGTACATTCCTGATTTTAATCCTCCCTCATTGACTGCTGGCCACCCAAAGCTGCGATCTCCTGAAATTACTTTGTATTCCTGTCCCTCGCTCCAGCTCCAAGACCGAGTCTTAGTGCCCTGGAGTCCAGTTGTTAGTGACATTGTTTTTGTGCAGTGAAACCATGCAAATTATTGGGACAAACTTGGGGCGGCACAGTGGCGCAGAGGTAGAGTTGCTGCCTTATAGCCGCAGGGACCCAGGTTCTATCCTGACTATGGATGCTGTCTGTACACAGTTCGTACCTTTTCTCTGTGACCATGTGGGTTTTCTTTGGGTGCTCCAGTTTCCACCAAGATTCCAAATGGCGCACAGGTTTGTAGGCTAATTGGCTTCAATAAAATTGATAAATTGTCCCTAGTGTGTAGGATAGTGTACAGGCATAGGCGGAAATTGCTTTTGAAACATAGGGGGGGGTTTCCGCACATGTGTACAGTTGATCGCTGGTCGGCGTGGACTCAGTGGGTTGAAGGGTCTATGTCTGCGCTGATCTCTAAAGTTTAAAGTCTAAAGTTCCAAAGTTAAATTATAGTTGTGGAGTTTTTAGACTGAAGGGCCTGTCCCACTTGGCCATCATTTGCGCCTCATTTACGCATCATACGCTTGGGGTGCGCGTGGGTGATGCACGCATTGCGCATGGTGAGGTGTGGAATCGCATGCGGTGGTGCACGGTATTGCACGGCGCTCAAGGATTTCATAGTGTAACAAAATCCTCGTGCACCACCCTCCTGCCCCTTACATTAAACCTCTGCTCCAGTTGTGACACATCTGCTGCTCACTTCCTCCAGCTGTGGGATAAGCTGATATCCCTCAAGGCTCACTCCCTGCAACCATCAATGAACCTCTCCATTCCCTGATCACATGATATAGGTTTATGTGCTTGGGCAGCAATTGAATTCCCATTGCAATCCCAATTGAGAAGAGGAAATGACCACTCAGCACAGCTTGTTATAAATACACATACATTAAAAAATGACAGATACAAAGTGCTGGAGTAACTTAGTGGGTCGGGCAGTCTCTCTGGAGTCCTGACCCGAAATGCCATCCATCCTTTCTGGAGCTCCCTTCCTCAAAATAAGGTAAAACGGGAGTCTTGAGTATCTTAGGGGAAATTCAGTTATCTATTGGTCTTGGTATTATGTTCAACACAGGCATGGTGGGCTGAAGGGCGTGTTCCTGTATCGTACTGTTCTATGTTCTATGTTCTGTTAGTTTGGGTGACATTTGTTATAGATCTGTAGATGAAAGCTCGGTGGTTGAAGTGGTTACGTCAGACTTTGTAACGTACATTAGGAACGTATTGGCAGCAGGCCATTGGAGTCATGTTAATTATTGGAAAATTAGTGAGATCTATCGCATAAAGTTTGGTTTTATGGATCCTGTATGAATTATTGAAGCCATATCCAAAGGCTTGGAAGGATATTAATTACTTTTGTAAAACATAATGACTACCTGGGTTCTAGAGGAAGTCAAATGGAATGGCAGGGGTGTTGGCTCGAAGGGTCGAATGGCCTACTCCTGCACCTATTGTCTATTGTCTAAATGATATCTCGTGATGCGATGCTACACTGTGGCTCTTCAATCGTAATTGATATCACATTGGTAATTTTTGGATGTGGCTACATGTGAACCACCTGGTGGACCATAACAATAGTTACACAAAGTAAACAGAAGATTAGTTTAGTTTAGTTGAGATATACAGTGATGAAACAGGCTCATTGGCTCAGCGAGTCGGCGGCACACTTACACCATCCCACACACACTAGGGACAATTTACATTACTACCTACAAACCTGCACGTCCCTGGAGTGTGGAAGGAAACCAAAGATCAAAGAAAACCCTCGCAGGTCACGGGGAGAACGTGCAAACTCCGCATAGACAGCACCCGTAGTCAGGATCGAACCCGGGCCTCCGGCGTTGGAAGGCAGCAACTCCACCACTGTGCCACCACAAGCTGTTTATGCTTTGTCCAGACGTGAGTGCATGGGAATTAATTACATGCTTGAGAAGAATCTCCTTAACTTGACTGTGCCTTTAATTGGGCAGCACAGTGGTGCAGCTGGTAGTGCAGCTCACAGCACCAGAGACCCGGGTTCGATCATGACCTCGGGTGCTGTCTGTTTGGAGTTTGCACGTTCTCCCCGTGACTGCGTGGGTTTCCTCTGTGTGCTCTGTTTTCCAAAATCAGTTTAATTGGCCTTTGTTAGTTAATTGGCCTCTGTAACTTGCCTGTTAATGTGTAGGGTGTGGAACAGGTCTACAACTAGTATAACCAGATGTAGGAAGGAACTGCAGATGCTCGATTACTCTGAGAAGAGACACAAAATGCTGGAGTAACTCAGCGGGTCAGGCAACATCTCTGGAGAAAAGGAGTAGGTGAAGGGCCTATTTCCATGTTTTTGCTTTCAATCAATCAATTAACTGATTAGTTTACAGCAGAGTGCACATCTCTGTGCTAATTCTTACAATCCCTAGATTGCCATCAAAAGCAGCAACATTTCTATTATAGTGTCAGCTTATGTTCCAAAGAAGCTTGCAGTTGTTGTAACAGTGCCCAAATTAGACTGGGGAATTCCACCAATATTCGTTACAACAGTACTTTGAACATACGCTTGATATAATTAATTCTGGCAAAGACACACTTTAGCTAATCACCCTGGTGATAGATCAGAAAGCTCCATTGAGTACTGGTTGTGATTACTCTTGATATTTCAAGTGCATTACACACTAAAGGGTTACTGGCACAAAAAGCTACATTAAGGATCACTTCCGCCTTGAATAAATGAAAAGTTAATTAAATAAATCAACTGCCTAAAGTATTGGCTTCAAAGCTATTTATATAACATATTTAAAACTTTTCAATGTTTGGGAATTCCATCAATATTCTTTATAACAGCATTTTGAACATACATTGATATATCACCCTTACCATACCACTGTTGCCATGTACAGAGGAAATACGTGTTGCATTGTTTTATTCTCAGTGCTATGTACTTTGTTGATTTTTCTTTCTCTTGCTGCCTTCCCTGGTGGATCAGCAGCAGAGAGCCAACCTGTAGTGAAAGTTCTGTAATTTTCACCAGGGTATTCATAGTGGAGAGCTTCTCAACGTGGAGATGAGGGTCATATTAATAACATGGCTGAATCGGGCCACAGAGACACAAGGGAATGTGGATGCTGGAATCATGAGCTAAAGCTCAGCGGGTCAGGCCACATCTGTGGAGGGAATGGATAGGCAAAGTTTCTGGTTGGGACCCTTCTTCAATTTCAACTATCTGACCTGCTGAGTGCTTCCAACATTTCCAACATTTCCTGTTTTTATTTTAGAAGTTTTCTACATCCTTTAGCAGGCTGCTTGTGTCTTCCTCATAACTTGCCGATAAACCTACCTTAGTATGATCAGCAAATGTGGCTGATGTACAGGAAATCCTTTATCTACTTATTCCTGTCCATTACATCCTCCAAGATCCCATGCAAATACATCAGATATGGTTCCTCTTTCATTGAACCCTATTAATACTGCTTGATATTCTGCCTTACAGCGCCAGAGGGCCTGGGTTCGATCCTGACTGTGGGTGTGGCCTGTATGGAGTTTGCATGTTCTCCCTGTGACCGCGTGGGTTTTCTCTGCATGCTATGGTTTCCTCCCACATTCTAGAGACTTGCAGGTCTGTATGTTAATTGTTTCCTGCAAAAAGTGTCCTTGGTGCGTAGGATAGAACTAGCGTATGTGTTATCGCTGGTCGGTGTGAACGGTGGGCCGAAGGGCCTGTTTCCAAACTGCATGTCAAACATAAACTAAATTAAAAGGTTGTGATGTACTGACTCTGACACATGTGGGGCAGAGGTGCCAGAACAGACAAATGGGTCTGAAGAAAGGTCTCAACACAAAACGTCACCCATTCCTTCTGTCCAGAGATGCTGCCTGTCCCGCTGAGTTACTCCAGCAATTTGTGTCTACCTCCAAATGGGTGGACAGTTTGGGAGTCTGTGGAATCTCCATGGATTGGGTTGAGGATCATATACACTGTTTGCTAATGATAGTTTCATAGATAATGACGTAGGGTTGGTAACATTAGTGTTGCAGGTACAAACCCACTCGTTACTAAAGGCAGTCTCACAGGTATTGATAAAATATGTACTCAAGGTAGTGTTACGGATAGGCAAGCACTATTGTTAAAGGTAGTGTCACAAGTCTAGAACATAGAGCATAGAATTGGACAACACAAGAACAGGCTCTTCGGCCCACAATGTCTATGCAGAACGTGATGCCAAGACTAACTCTTATCTCCCTATGCATAATCCATATCTCTCTATCGCCACATATCCATGTGCCTATCCAAAAGCTTCTTAAATACCCCTATCATATCTGCCTCCACCACTAACCCTGGCAGTGTGCTCCATGCACTCACTTCCCTCCATGTAACAAAGCTGTCCCCACAAACTTTTGAAACTTTTAATTCTCTCACCCTTAAAGCTATGTCCTCTAATATTAGATTTTTCTATCCTGGGAAAAAAGGTTCTGACTGTCTACCCCATCTCTGCCTCTCATAATCCTAGTCTGTCCAACCTCTCACTGCAGCTAATACCCCCTAATCCAGGCATCATTCTGATCAACCACCTCTGCACCCACTCCAAAGCCTCCACATCATTCCTATAAAGGGGCAACCATTATATGTTCTGACTGCCGGCCCTGTCTATGCCTGTCATAATTTTATATAGTTCGATCAGTTACTGATGCACTGTTGC
Organism: Leucoraja erinaceus; assembly: GCF_028641065.1. NCBI lineage: Eukaryota > Metazoa > Chordata > Chondrichthyes > Rajiformes > Rajidae > Leucoraja > Leucoraja erinaceus. The sequence continues at coordinate 6,791,979 of NC_073402.1, read as the reverse complement.
CAAAGACAGTGTCGCAGTTTAATAATTTAAAGAGGAAACAAAGCACAAAGGTCCATTTCTAGAGAGAGAAAATTTGAAAGCAATGAATGGAGCTGAACTTATCGAACGTTGGTTAGGGCATCTGTTCTGTTCTGTGACCTGTTCTGATCACCAGAATGTAATGGGGTCTCCAGTGAAGAGCAAAATAAAGTATTAAATGGATTATAACAGGAGCAAGTGGTTATACCTGCCAAGACTCAATAAACAGACTACATTTTAAGGCACCTTGTGATTTTATTAATGTTAGCATGACATCGAGAGATTGTTACATCTTCCTTCATTCCTTCATTTTGACCAGGAACACTAAACAGAAGGTCAGAGGCGAGAGATTTTCCATAGTCGGACATCCCATTCTGGGACCAGGTGACTGGAGCATTCAGGCAACCATCACTAGCACTGGGGTATCAGATCTGATTTTACTTCGGAGTCACGTGAGTGACTACGTCAAGAAGCCCGCCTCAGGATGCATGTGCGGCATTACGTTTCAGCAGGCAACAGTAGCAGGCGGGAGACAGGGCTCCCGCAGCAACCAGAAAAACTAAGCTTTAGGTAAGTACTTACCTTTATTTTAACAGCCCCTTTGCGTCTGCTTGTTCCCCGCAGGGCATGCAAGCGGCCCCTTGGACTCCGGGAGGAGTTTTCCGTTCGCGGGGGGGGGGGGGGGGGAAAGACGCCACCAGGACCGCACACACGGCGGACCATGGACTGGGAGCTGTGCCGGTGCCGGTAACACTCCACAGGGGCGACAACGAAAGAGAGAGCGCAGGAAGACGGCGCTTGCACTGCGTTGGAGGTTCCCCTCAGCCCTCGCTCGCCCTAGAGTACTGGCCAGGTGAGGCAGGCAGGCGGGTGGGCGGAGGCTTCCGACCATTCGGAACCGGTGAGGGGACCCACTACGCAGTGCTGGCGTGGAGTTCGCTGCAGCCCGAGTGCAGGAGAGCAGCAGCCTGAGTGCAGAGAGAGAGAGAGAGAGCAAGGACCGCTAATCAGCGCCCCGCTCCTGACACTGCACCAAGCCCGTCAGCATCAGCAGCGAGCTGGGGAAAATGCTGCACCTGCCCGCTCGACGGTGGAACGTCATTTGGCAGCAACAGGCGGTAGGACCGCTTAGCAGGCGGTCCGCTAACCCGACACCGTGACCGAGCCCAGCCCGCTAGCGCCTGAGCAGCGGGCTTGATGTATGTAAAACCGGCCGGTGGTGCCGACATCGGACGGGGACGTCTCTCCACCCAGGAGGGGGAGAGACAGCCGCCTGAGCTGCAGGAGCGGTTCTTGGGCATTGGAGAGGTGAGTTTGCAGTTGTGTTTTATTGCAGGTTTCAGGAACACAACGCAGAAAACTCGCAAAGAGAAACTGCCCCGCTCCAACTCTACCAGCGGGGCAGCAACCGGCGGCAGCGTCGTTCGCAGAGCGTTTTTTCGCTATCCCTGAGACCGAGCCAAGCCCAGTCTCACCAGAGCCTGCACGGCGGACTGGGAAAGCGGCCAGGAAGCCAAACGGCCGGTCGTCTCCGATTCGTCGGAGGGGGACATGTCTCTACCAAAGCAGAAGAGAGACAGCCGCCTGAGCTGCATTTAGCAGCTCCTGGAGGAGAAGGTCCACCGGGAACAGCAGCGCTCCCGGCGAGACAGGACAGGCACCTCCTCCATAGTGTCGTGTCAGGCACTGCCCTTTGCTACCCTCATACCACGGGCTGGAGCAGGAGGCTAGCATTGGTGACCAGGGCACGGCTGGTCTGCAAATGGGGCAGGCGGACAAAATCGGGAGTATGCATGGGGTGCAGGATCAGGAACAGCTGTTGGGTGTGGTGGACCGCTTCGTAGCAACCCCACGGGCTGGAGCACCGCTGGAGCCAAAAAATGGCAGCCAGTATTAACCACCTATCCAACAAACCTCTACTGAAGAAGGTGCTCGCCGAGGTGCTGCAAGAATATACAGCACCAGAGAACTGTGAGGCCCTTAAGAGAAAAAAGCCTCAACAGCAAAATCTGGGAAAATGTGGGGGCCCTTATGCGGGCATAAAAACTCAAGCTACAGCGGATCCGAAGGCTCCTGACGTCAGCTATCACAGCCTATGCTCGTTCTGTGGAGACAACGAAGATGAATACATACCAGCAGGAAGTGCTGGTATTAAGGTGTACCACACAATTCGAACTAAACAATCTCCGGAGGGAAATATAAGACCTGCCCTCAATCTCAAAATTTGCAGGCTTGAGTAAAGCCCCAGCTGCGGAGGCAGACTCACTGCTATTTGGGAGAGATCTGAACAAAAAGCTGAAGGAGATGGAAGAGGCATCAAAAACCTTCGGCATCATGAGGGCAGGCCCCGGGACGAGCAAACCACGACTTCCGATACCCAAGCAGCAGCACCCCACGACATCCACCAGTCGACATCTAGAATATGGGACTGGTGAACGCTTGGGGCCGCATTATCCCCAAAGATTTTTTAGATCAGGGCCCGCCGCGGACCCCCTGGAAAATGCGCCTCCCCCCAACGTCGCCAGCACGTCGTCAGAACAAAAACACTCAGAAAACAGAAAAGACAAAACCGCCAGTAACCATGGAGGTAGGTGGGTCTGGTTCCTACCAGCATATAGAGCTCTTTCCTGGACTATCTTGGGTTGCATATTAATTCAGTCCACGTAACTATATGTTGCCAAGAGACAACATAGTTGAATTGGCACAAACAAGCAACAAATTAATGGTCAACAAACTACCAACTACTCGACAAATAACAGAGTAATTGGGAAAATGGTAGCATTTCTGTCTACATGATTCAGACCTTAGTATCAAAAACAACATATAGGTTGTCATTGAGCATCTCATGAAGTTACCCACTGAAGTAATATCAGAAAGACAGTGGTGGGGTTACCACTTATACTGGGCATTAATTATCTAAAAAATGTTCGGGTGAATTTTATGGGTTTTAAAGCACTTGCATGTACGGTTATAAATAGACTACACTACGGAGGTGGCCTACATTAACCATATGGGCAGCATAAAGTCGGTATCATATGACAAGTTGGTCAAAACAATTTGGCAATGGTGTGTCCAAACATGTATTTGACTATCAGCAACTTACCTGCCAGGTAAGCAAAATACAGTGACAGACACCAGGTCACATAAATTTAAGGACAACATCAATTAGATGTTTTTATAAAAAAGTTTTAACAAAACTATCAAGCTATATGACGCACCAGATATTAATGCATTTCATTGTCTCTGTACTACACACTGACAATGACAATTAAAATTGAATCTGAATCTGATATCGATTATCTGCATCAACGCTATATCACCAGGTGTTTGGGGATGTCCTATGTATGTCGCGGGGGAAACCAGACCCTGGGGCAGTGGAATTTTCATTGCCAATTTCTCTGGGACAGATAGTTACCAGCAGAAAGCTCGTCAGCTATATATTATAACTTTTCTGACCTACAGGTCATGTTGTCAATCAAGAATATATTTATAATAATCCATAGACAAATGCGTTCGCGCTGCATTGGTGAAATTATTTCTATGTATTTCTTCCCTTCTGCCTCACCAATCGAGGACTACGCAGTACAAAAGGATTCTGCTTCAGGTATTTGATAGTACCTGACGGACTTACGCAGCCATTTTTCACTATACGCCATGACATGGTTGTTGAAACTTGGATGGTATTTCCCAGTACCCAGAATTATTAACACTCGGAGCCGGGCACAAGTCATCTGTGCCATGGGAAATCAAGCTCCTGGGTTGCAGATTCTGCACAAGCCTCATCTGGGACTGGAATTGTTATACTGAACCATCGACACCATGTCAGCATCCTTCTGAACATCCACTGGGCTACAACACTTGTCCAGCATCAAGAGAAGTACTGCAAGGATACAGGGATAACCTACTCAACCGATTCAGTTACTACGAACTGGAATTCCTGGAGAACCTTCATGACGATGAAGGATTCGGCTACAGTACCATCAACACAGCTAGAATTGCCCTGCCTGTTGTTTCAAAACAGCTACAGGACAACAGGCCATGGGGTCACTGGCTGGTGGTAAGTCTTTGAAGGGTATTAAAACTCTAAACCCCTAGACCAGGTACACCCATATATGGGATGTCACAGTGGTACAACCATACCTCAGGGGATGCCCACCAACCAGATCCCTCAACCTGAACCATCTATGCACTAAACACATATGTTGAAGGCACACGGAGCAGCACAGAGGGTCCAGTCACTACTCCTATTGCAACTGGACACCATGCTCATAGCTTCAGACCAGATCTCTATCATTGTCCAGGGAATGGTCAAACCAGACCAGGAACACCTTATCCAGTCATAAAATCCGGGCTTACCCGCCAGAAAACACGGTAATGTGCCATGACCCTATTACCTTACATAGACACAACCTAAATATTCAAGGGAGATGAAAAGCCTTGTGGGTTGGTCACAAAAAACCTTGTGGTCGGGTAACGAGCCTTTTTTTGGGATGGCTCAAGCAGGTATTTAAGCTCCTGGGATAAAACTAACATGTACAAAGTTTTCATTCCTCAGGACAAGCTTCCACGTCAACGGCAAAAGAATGGACGTGCCTGTAAACCACATCCTGGCTACAGCAGAATGGTGGGGGTAAAACGTTCAGAGAAATAATTTATTATAAACTGTTGACACTGTCACGACCAAGAGTTATCTATTATCTCACTGGACGCAGAAAAAGCGTTTGATCAAGTAGAATGGGATTATATGATTAAAGTATTGCAAAAATTCCAATTGGGAGAAAACTTTATCGCATGGATAAAACTATTATATAACAAACCTATGGCTAGAATATTAACTAATAATATTTTATCCTCGAAATTTGAACTATCAAGGGGCAATAGACAAGGATGCTCATTATCACCGCTGTTATTTGCTTTGGTAATTGAACCCCTTGCTGAAAAAATAAGAACACATCCGGATATTTATGGTTATAATACAAAATACTCAAAGAATAAAATATCCCTATATGCCGATGATGTACTACTGTACATCACAAAACCACAAATTAGTATACCAAACATATTAAATTTAATTGAGGACTTTGGATCCTTTTCGGGATATAGAATAAATTGGAACAAAAGTGAAATTATGTCGATAAAACCAAAAGACTCAACACATCTTCAGAAATTTCCCTTTAAAATAGCTATAGAAAAATTCAAATATTTGGGAATTGAAATTACTAGAAATTACCAGGATATGTTTAAAGCCAATTATAATCCCTTACTCAAGAAATTGAATAATCTGATTAAATTCTGGAAAACACTTCCGATGTCCTTAATAGGCAGAATAAATGCTATTAAAATGATTTTCTTACCACAAATTCTATACCTATTTCAATCAATACCTATATATCTCCCAAAAAAGTTTTTCAAAAAATTGGACTCAGACATTACAAATTTTATATGGGATTATAAATCCCATAGAATACAAATAGCACACATTAATAAACGAAAAGAGCTGGGGGGTCTAGCGCTCCCTAATTTTATGTATTATAATTGGGCAGTAAATATTAAAAATATGATTCACCTGCTGGACAATTCTGCACAGCAGGCGGACTGGATGGTAATGGAAATAGGGGACTGCTCCCCGAGTAATATAGGAGCGACCATCCTCTCACCAATAAATTTGAATAATAAAAATTATAATAAAAATCCAATTATACATAACACAATAAGAACATGGAAACAAATAAAACAGAATTTAAAATTAAGAAACCTATCTCTTTTAATACCAATAGTCAATAATCCATCGTTTAAACCATCAATCATAGACAAATCATTTATACAATGGGAAAGAATGGGAATTAAAACGCTCGAAGATCTGTATGAATTGGGGAATTTACTATCATTTCAACAACTACAACTGAAATATAATTTGAAAAATAACCAATATTTTAAATATCTTCAAATTTGTGATTATCTGAAAAAACACACAAAAGACTATCATAATATGCCTTCCGACTTATTGGATGAAGCAATGAAGACCAAGGCGGAATCAGCTAATTTAATATCGTACCTATATAATATAATTTTAAACATAGAAATACCCACAACAGATGGAATTAGAAAAGATTAGAAATTAGAAAAGATTGGGAACAAGAATTAGCTATAAAAATCTCAAAAGAGACCTGGGATAATCATTTACTACAGGTGCATAAATGTTCGATCAACGTACGACATACGCTCATCCAATTTAAAACATTACATAGATTATATTATTCAAAAACTAAATTAAATAAAATCTTCCCTAATGTTTCACCAATCTGTGATAAATGCCTGTGTCAAGAAGCTACCATAGCGCACTCTTTTGTTTTTTGTACAAAAATCCAAAAATTCTGGTATGAAATATTTGATATTTTTTCAAAATTGATCAAAAATAAAACTGGTACCAAAACCAGAATGGATTATCTTCGGAATATCGGAAGGTAACCCTGAATTAAACGTGTTTCAGAAGAATTTATTTAATTACGGGCTAATAATGGGAAAAAAGCTTATACTTAAATTCTGGAAAAATGAGCCGACACCAACAATAAAAATGTGGATATCAAATATGTTTGAAACATTACATCTGGAAGAGATGAGATTCCTCCTAGCAGGTAAAGCAGACCAATTCCAAAAGACGTGGTCTATGTTTCTGGACCTATTACAAGTATGAGGTGCAATAGTAATTTAAAAAAAAACAAATATATAAATAAGTGGTATCAGGACCTGGTAACGGGAGGTAAAACAACAAAAACAGACTTGGTTGGTAGTCCCCTTTCTGCGGAGTTTAATGTTATAATAGAGCGATTGTTTCTATTTTCTCTTTCTTTCTTTTCTAGGGTCTATTTTCTCACTTTACTTCCTTCTTTAACTTCCTTCCTAAGGGGCTTTCTTTTCCCAACACTCTTGCACTTCACGACTCTCTTGCACTTTCTTTACTTTCCTTACTTCTACCTTTTTCTTAAAGCTAAAAAAAAATGAAGCGGTACAAAAAATGTATTAAGATATATGTGTTGTGTAGGATTGTAATTTACCGTACTTCTAATAAAAATAAAATTTAAAAAAAAATAAAATATGAAAATAAAAAAATAAACAAATAAATAAATAAATAAACTGTTGACAAAACCTGTTTTTATTTGCAGGAAAGATTCCAATCTGCAAATATTTAAATTAGCCCAGGGGAGCATTTAAATTTCTTCATTGTTATTGTAAAAATACCATTGTTTTTCTATAAACAGATTCATTGGTTGATTACGATAACACACTTCCTCCCTCAAAGACTTCGGCAGTGAGTGAATAAAACTGTTACACGGTTTGAAATCACAGAAGCTTTGAAATCTTCACGTAGTCACTCACGTGACTCCGAAGTAAAATAGTAAGATTAAACGAGAACTTACCAGTTTGAAGTTTGATCTGTATTTTATGAGGAGTTACGATGAGGGATTACGTGCCCTCCGCTCCCACCCTCATTATATGGATCAAACTGATAAATTGATGTCTCTTTGTCTTTACTATGTTACTTCAAATACTTGTGTCTATCTGTGATTCCACACCGCTGCTTTGAAGTATGCCGCACATGCGTCCTGAGGCGGGCTTCTTCACGTAATCCCTCATCGTAACTCCTCATAAAATACAGATCAAACTTCAAACTGGTAAGTTCTCGTTTAATCTTACTATTATAATGTTCCTTCTGTGGGATTTTTAAGCAGTGAAAAGAAGAATTTCTTTCTTCGTGAGACAACAAAAAAAAACCATGTTTTACAATGTCAGCTAATATTTTTTAAATAATTTTGGTTTTAAGCCTCATGCTCTGCAAGGTATTGCAAGCTAATTCTCATATTATTCATTTTTCATGATGTGGGTTTGCTGCTCAGGTCATAATTCATTACCATCAAAGGCCGTTGATAACGAAAGAAAGTACTTGCATTGATGTAGAACCTTGTAGGATCATGAGCATTTCCAAAGGTGCGGCACGGAGGCGCAGCAGTGGAGTTGCTGCTTTACAGCTCCAGAGACCTGGGTTCAATCCTGACTACAGGTGCTGTCTGTACGGAGTTTGGATGTTGTCCCTGTGACCGCGTGGGTTTTCTCCGGGTGCTCCGGGTTCTTCCCACATTCCAAAGACGTGTAGGTTAGTAGGTAAATTAGCTGTTGTAAATTGTCCCTAATGTGTGGGATAGAACTAGTGATGGTTGGTTGACACGGTCTCAGTGGGCTGAAGACCTGTCTCCATGCTGGCACTGTGAAGAAACAATGTGTCAACTGTGTCACTCTGAAAATCAAAAACATTGGTTCCCTTTTGTCTAATCTACGAGTCTCCTTGCCACAAAACGCAGTTTAGTCAAACATAAATTTCCTTTCACAAAGCCAGGTTGACTCAGCTAGATCCTATTATTCTGTTCAAGGTGTTCCATTATTACATCTTGCATTACAGTTTACAATGTTTCCCCATTGACGTTAGGCTAACGGGTCTTGGGAGACCTTGAGAGTTGATAAAACTCTTCACACAAATGGAGTATGTTCTGAAGTCAAATCACTTCCTTACATAAGAAGGAGCAACAGTTAATTTGTGCACAATACACTCAGCCGTGGCCAGTATAAGAATTTAGTTGAAGTTTCACTTTCTTCTTTGTCATTTTCTTCTTTAATTAAGTCGTCACATGTCAAGTCACATTTATTTATATAGCACATATAAAAAACAACTCTCGTTGGCCAAAGTGCTTTACATTTGTTGTAAGAATAGTATAAACAAACAAAACTACATACATATATACATATAGCCCTCGCTCAGTGGACGTCAGGAAAGGCTTGGGAGTATAGATAAGATTTTAGTCTCGACTTAAAGGAATCGATGGAGGGGACAGTTCTGATGGGAAGGGGGATGCTGTTCCACAGTCTAGGTTTTTCCTGACTACGGGGGCTGTCTGTATGGAGTTTGTACCTTCTCCCCGTGAATGCGTTTTTTCCTCCCACACTCCAAAGATGTACAGGTAAATAGGTTAATTGGCTCGGTGTATGTATAAATTGTCCCTAGTGTGTGTAGGATAGTGTTAATGTGCGGGCATCGCTGGTCGGTGGGTCAAAGAGCCTGTTTCCGCGCTGTGTCTCTAAACTAAACTACTGAAAAAAAAGACTCAGAGAAACTGTTGCATATTAGGGTTGGCACATGTGAGGTAGGTAGGAAAGGAGATGAGGTCCCATGGAGTGAATACAGGGAGTTAGACAAAATGGTTAAATTGCAGGAACTCAAGGGGAGCAATCTCTGGATTACACCCCGTGCCACGTGGTAGTGAGGGGACGAATGGGAGTATAGGGCAGGTGAATGTATGCTGTACAGTTGGTACAGGCGGCAGGGATTCAGGTACTTGGACCATTGGGATCTCTACTGGGGTAAGGGTGACCCTTACAGCAGGGGTGGTTTGTACCTGAACAGGATGTGGACCAATACCCTGGCAGCAGCTTGGGTAGGGCTACTGAGGGGGGGTTACACCAGAGTGACAGGATATCCAACGCAATGTGTTCCTGGTCCCCACCACTCTCTGTGTAAAAAAACATGTCGTGCACAACTCTATTAAACTTTCCCCCTCGCACCTTGTAGCTATGTCTTCAATTTTTGGACTTTCCTCCCATGGGAACAAGGTTTTGACTGTCTACCCAGCTATGCCTGTCAAAATTTTATATACTTTTTATCATCTCAAGATTTGATGGGTTGGAATTTGTTAAGTGTTTAGTTTAGAGATACAGCACAGGCACAGGCCCTTCGGCCCACCGGGTCCACGCCGACCAGCGATCCCCGCTCATTAACACTATCCCACACCCACTAGGGACAATATTTTTTTACATTTACCAAGCCAATTAACCTACAAACCTGTACGCCTTTGGAGTGTGGGAGGAAACCGAAGATCTCGGAGAAAACCCACGCAGGTCACGGGGAGAACGAACAAACTCTGTACAGACAGCACCCGTAGTCAGGATCGAACCCGGGTCTCTGGCGCTGCATTCGCTGTAAGGCAGCAACTCTACCGCTGCGCCACCGTGACCGCCCCAATGTGTGTTCAGGAAAGTTTCCTCAGGCAATGGATAGAATACTAACGGCAGGAGGCAAAGATTGGCCAATTCTTGGAAACTTTTCAGGGAATATAAAGAACGGAACCAGTCCACAATTAATGTTCTAAATGACAGTGGTCAGGAGTTTGTGGCCTCATCAACGTCTTATATAGAAACATAGAAAATAGGTGCAGGAGTAGGCCATTCGGCCTTTCGAGCCTGCACCGCCATTCAATATGATCATGGCTGATCATCCAACTCAGTATCCTGTACCTGCCATCTCTCCATACCCCCTGATCCCTTTAGCCACAAGGGCCACATCTCACTCCCTCTTAAATGTAGCCAATGAACTAGCCTCAACCACCCTCTGTGGCAGAGAATTCCAGAGATTCACCACTCTCTGTGAGAAAAATGTTTTCCTCATCTCGGTCCTAAAAGGTTTCCCCCTTATCCTTAAAATGTGACCCCTCGTTCTGGACTTCCCCAACATCGGGAACAATCTTCCTGCATCTAGCCTGTCCAACCCTTTAAGAATTTTGTAATTCTCCAGAATCCAGATCGGAATAAAAATATAAACACAATAAAAATTGTGCAGAATCTTTCCGCGTCTATATATTCATATGTGCCAATACTCCGTAGAGTTTGCACCTATCTTTAAACCAAACACCTTTGCCACCCTTGCAGCCCCCTGTGGTGATACCCCTTTCCTTGTATGAGTGAACAACACCAGACTCCAACAACCTGATTATAAGTGACCTTGAACAGGATCTTGTCACCAACAATCAATCATGAGATGGGTCTTTGATTCCTGATGTGCCCCTTATTCTTGAACAGTTCTGGATTCCCCCAACATCGAGAACATGTTTCCTGCCTCTAGAGTGTCCAAACCTTTAATAATCTTATATGTTTCAATAAGATATCCTCTCATCCGTCTAAACTCCAGAGTATACAAGCCCAGCCGCTCCATTCTCTCAACATATGACAGTCCCGCCATCCCGGGAATTAACCTTGTAAACCTACGCTCCGCTCCCTCAATAGCAAGAATGTCCTTCCACAAATTAGGGGACCATAACTGCGCGTAGTACTCCAGGTGTGGTCTCACTAGGGCCCTATACAGCTGAAGAAGGACCTCTTTGTTCCAATACTCAACTCCTCTTGTTATGAAGGCCAACATGCCATTTCGCTTTCTTCACTGCCTGCTGTATCTGCATGCTTACTTTCATTGACTGATGAACAAGGACCCCCAGATCCCGTTGTACTTCCCTTTTTCCCAACTTGACACCATTTAGATAATAATCTGCCTCCCTGTTTTTGCTACCAAAGGGGATAACCTCACATTTATCCACATTAAACTGCATCTGCCATGCATCTTCCCACTCACCCAACCTGTCCAAGTCACCCTGCATTCTCATTGCATCCTCCTCACAGTTGACACTGCCATTTCATTTTGCATTTCATTATCACTTTGCACATCCTCACGATATCTCAAACAGTTTCAACTCAATAGATTGTTTTCAGGAGGCACTCACCGTGGCTCTCAACTTTCAAAGCAAGATCGCACAACCATTGAGATAAGTGGATAAGTAATCAGTTTTAGTATCTTTGGCTGAAGTCATAGCCATCCTATGGCTGTTCTGTTGGATTCTATAGATCAAGCAAGTCAGAAAATACTGTCTATAGCCACAAGAAGCCACACACAAACACGCACACACACTCCTCACACATACACGCATATCCTTGTGCGTACAAGAGCATGCACATAAAGACATTAACACACAGTTGCACGGAAACCAATGTATGCATGCATGCACAAATGTATCACATACGCACACACATAAAGGCAAACTCAAACACAATTTCACGCATACACACACACACACACACACATACATAAAGGCAAACTCAAAAGCACATGTGCACGCGTGCATAAAGACTTACACACATTAAGCACAAAACACACAAAGACAAATATACACCAATATAAAAATGACAAATATCTTGGTTAAATCAAATAAAACGCCCACCTTCCCATAGTGATATAAGTGCTGTCCATCAATTCTGATGGGCATCAGCAATGGGCCAGCTGTAACTAGGTGCAGGCTCAGTGCCAGACGTCCCAGCCTGAGATGAGTCAGGGTCAATGCCCCGCTGAGCAGGAGGCTCTGGCAGAAGCCCATGCTTGGGAATAGCTGAATTACGGGTCAACAGATCTCAGCAGAAGATACTCGCTATGTGTTTAAATCTTGGCCACACTCGACAGGAAAGGATCAATAAGGTGGGAGTTGCTGGTCAGCTCAACATTTATTGGCCTTTTCTGCTTCCCCTTTCGAAGGTGGTGTGGAGCTATCTTCTTGGACAGCTGCAGGTGACTGGCAAAAGATCCTGACGAAAGGTTTACAGACGGAGAACGTATGCGCTGGAATACCTGTCCTTCAAGAATAGTGGATACAGATTCAATTCTAACATGCGAAAGAGATTTGTTACAGAGCTGTATACGAAAGTGGGATGTTTCAAAGCCATCAAAATCTTTTAACTCATACAGCTGCTGACTCAAAATGCCAAGAGACGCAGGTTCAATCCCGACCTCGGGTACTGTTTATATGGAGTTTGCACGTTCTGCCAGTGACCGCCGGGTACTCTGGTGTCCTAAAGACATGAGGGTTCATAGGTTAATTGTCATCTGTAGATTGTTCCTTAGCGTGTAGGCAGTGGATGAGAATGCGGGCTGAATATAGAACTAGTGTGAACAGGTGATCGTTGGTCGGCCTGAACTCGGTGGGCTGATGGGCACAATTCCATGCTGTATCTTTCAATCAACCAAAACAGTTCCTTGGCTGAAAGTTCTTTGCCCTAACCCCCAATGCACCAACCTACCTCCCTGCTCCTGCACGGTGTCTTAACCAAATGAGTTCAGACATGTCCAAGAACAAGCTGTTCTATTGCAGCAAGCAACTACGCCAAGACTAATCCTGTTCTCCCTTGACATTCACTGACAAGTTCATTCCAACAATATTGACAGTGAATTGCCTTCCTTCGTCCAACTGGCAGGTTGCTGTGGAAAATGCGAGAGGGACCCAGTCTTGTTGATCCGCCTCGTTTTCCTCGTGTTTTGTGTAATTACTAAACACAAAACAATTTCTCATTGCCTCTCTTGGGTTAAGGTCCCAAGTGAAGCTGACCTCAGGCAAGTTTACTGCTGTCAGTGGTAGCAGAATAAAGTCTCTCGGTCTCAATATACACCTAATGAGCACCGCTTATTAATAAATAAATAGATGAATAATAAATAGCTCTCCGATGAGACTAATGCTGTTGAAAGTTGTTCCCTTTGCCTCACGATACTTACTGGCCCAAGTGGTTGATAATAATAATAATTACTTATCTTGCAAATAAATGTTTAATCTTGATCCTTTCCGCTCCATCATGCACTCATCTCCCATCCACGCTTCTCTCATTCCACTTTTATGGCCCCTTTTTCACCTTGCCCCTGTTCCCTTCCACCCACATCCATCCCTGGGGATTTACATTTCACTCTCGTCGTCTCTCCATATCTGACACCTTTTGTCTCCTTTTCACTTCTAGACTTTATCAAATTCTACCCATCTGCCAACCCCCCCCCCCTCACCTCTATCCATCTATCACTGAAGAAGAGTCTCGACCCGAAACGTCACCCATTCCGTCTCTCCAGAGGTGCTGCCTGTCCCACTGAGTTACTCCAGCTTTTTGTGTCTATCTTCTATTACTTGCCAGGAATTGTCCTGTCCCCACATAAACTTTGTTACAGTAATTATTAATTCACTGATCTATTTGAATTTATTTTAGTTATCTGTGCGTATTGTATTTACAGGCCTATAAAGCTGCTGTGACTAAGCATTTTATTGTTCCATTTCCATACAAATGACACTTAAAAGGTCTGTCCCACTTTTACGATCTGTCACAACCTTTTTTACTCGTGGACATTTTTCATCACGCTAGAAAAAACCTACTTGATGCCACGAGTACCTACAACTAGCATCACGGCCTGCTACAACCCACCTAGGACCTCCTACGACCTCGTGACGACCATGCTGCGAGTATGAGTCAAGGGAAAACTTGGTAGAAGTTGTGAATTAGGTTGTGAAAGTGGGACAGGCCCTTAAGCACTCTTGACTCGCTTCAGAATTGGATTATTTGTTTTTAGTTAACGTAGATTAGCGACAATTATTGACCTGGAGAAAAATGCAACTGAGTCTGAAGGAGGTCTGGACCCGAAGAGTCACCCATTCCTTTTCTCCAGAGATGTTGCCTGAGCCGCTGAGTTACTCCAGCACATTGTGTCTATCTTTGGTATAAACAGCATCTGCAGTTCTTTGTGTCTACATTTTGCCCTATCCATTCTGATCCTATTTGTCTATACTAGGTTTGTCTTCCTCCACTACTCAAAGCCCGATCCAAATGACATTTTAACATTGTAATTTAGTTTAGTTTAGTTTAGTTATACAACATAAAAACAGGCCATTGGACCCATTTCTATCATTCCATTTTCTCATCCACTCCTATCTTGTAATTTGCAGAGGGCCAGTTGACCTACAAACACACATGTCTTTGGGATGTGAGAGGAAACCCACGTGGTCACAGGAAGAACGTGCAAACTCCACACAGACGGCACTTGAGGTCAGTATCGAACCTGGGTCTCTGGTTCTGTGAGGTAGCAGCTCGACCAGCTGCGCCACTGTGCCACCCAGAGTCAGCAGCAGTGATTTATATATGTCTCCCCCACTTCCTTTGGTCACGTGTTCCATATAACCATCACCATCAGTATGTGCAACATTACAATGATAAGGGATTCTATTCTCTGTTCATTCTCCAAATTCCATGCGTATTAGGAAGTGGGTAAGGAAGATGGAAAGAGATCTTGTTTTGGCTTGTCAGCACTGATCTAGCTGTTAACCCTGTGACCGTGTGGCGTTCCTCTGGGTGCTCCAGTTTTCTCCCATATTACAAAGTTGTGTGGGTTTGCAGGTTAATTGGTCTCCTTAAATTACCCCCAGGGTGTTGGAAATGGATACAAAAGTGAGATAACATACAACAGGTGTGAACAGCTGATCAATGGGCGGCAGGGGCTTGGTGGGCTGAACAGCCTGTTTCCCTGCTCTTTCCTTCCTTCCTTCCTTCCTTCCTTCCTTCCTTCCTTCCTTCCTTCCTTCCTTCCTTCCTTCCTTCCTTCCTTCCTTCCTTCCTTCCTTCCTTCCTTCCTTCCTTCCTTCCTTCCTTCCTTCCTCCTTCCTTCCTTCCTTCCTTCCTTCCCTCCCTCCCTCCCTCCCTCCCTCCCCTCCCCTCCCTCCCTCCCTCCCTCAATCAATCCCTCATCCTTCCTTCCTTCCTTCCTTCCTTCCTTCCTTCCTTCCTTCCTTCCTTCCTTCCTTCTTTATTTCTCTCTTCCAATCAATCGATCAATCAATCAATGGATCCATCGATCAACCAACCAATCAATCAATCCTCATAATTGTATTCATTGCTATAGTTTTCTCTAACAGTTCATTCCCTGTACAGTCTATAGAGTATAACTGTGAAGGGTCAACAACTCATTTCTGTAAGCAGCTTGCAAGATTCAGTGTTGAATTCTCCAACTCCTTCCTCCTGTTTGCCTCGGATCTAGACATTAATGCCTCTCATTCCTCACCCCAACTTTCATACCTTTGCATATTGCCCGCTAACCGTAGCCCAGTCAGTTAGACTGTACAACATCACTCAGACTTCACAACATTAATGATACATCACAGGGGATAAAACATCCATCGAACGGCTCTTTTTCCCAGCATTATCCCCCCTCATATAAGGGTGAGTATAGAAGTTGGGAGGTCACGTTGCATTTGTATAAGAGGTTGGCTAGCTAGGCCACATTTAGAGTATTGTGTTCAGTTCTGGGCACCATGTTATAGAAAAGATGTCTTGCTAGAAAGGGCACAAAGAAGATTTACAAGGATGTTGCCGGGGCTGGAGGGTCTGAGCTATCGGGAGAGGCTGAGTAGGCTGGGACTCTATTAGCTTAGTTTAGTTTAGACATACAGCGTGGAAACAGGTCCTTCGGCTCACGGAATCTGTACCGACCAGTGATCCCCGCACATTAACATTCCCCTACACACATCAGGGACCATGACAATTAACCTACAAACCTGGATGTCTTTGGTGTGTGGGAGGAAACCAGAGATCTCGGAGAAAACCCACATGGTCACGGGGAGAATGTACAAACTCCGTACAGACAGCACCCGTAGTCTGGATCGAACCCGGGTCTCAGGTGCTGCAATTGTTGTGAGGCAGCAACTCTACCGCTGCGCCACCATGCCGCCCACTATTCCTCGGTGAACTTATAGAAGTGTACAACATTTTGAGAAGAATAGATCGGGTAAATACACAGAGTCTCTTGTCCAAAGTTGGTGAATCGAGGACCGGAGGACATAGGTTTAACGGTGAAGGGGAAAAGATTTAAGAGGAATCTATGGGGTAACTTATTCACATAAATGGTGGTGGGTGTATGGAACAAGCTGCCAGAGGAGGTAGTTGAGGCAGGGACTAACCCAACATTTAACAAACAGTTCAACAGGTACATGGATAGGACAGGTTTGGAGGGATATGGACCAAAAGTGGGCATGTGGGACTAGTGTAGCTGGGACATGTTGGGCTGAAGGGCCTAGTTCCACACTGTGTCACTCTATGACTCTAACCAGTCTGAAGAAGGGTCTCAACCTGAAATGTCACCTGCCCATTCCCTCCACAGATACTGCCTGACCTGCTGATTTCCTCTTGCACTTTTTACAGTGTTTTGCTCAAGTTTCCTGCATCTGCAATTCCTTGCATCCCTATCATTTCACCCTATCACAGGCATTTCCTTTGTTCACCCATTTGTTTCCACAGATGCTACTTGGCCAGCTCAGTTCTTCCAGCATTTCGGCAAATTGTGACTCTTGATCACCAGAGATGCCTATTAATTTCCCCATGGATTAGTCGATCAAACCCATTATATAGAATTTTAACCCGCGGTATATAATATGTTTTTCGCAAAAAACAGCCAAACACCAAAAATGATATACAAGGAACTGCAGATGCTGGTTTACAAAAAAAGACACAAAATACTGGAGTAACTCAGCATGTTAGGCAACATCTCTCGAGAACATGGATGGGCATTGGTTTGAGTCGGAACCCTTTTTCATACATGATATGACCAAATAATTTTTTTTTTCCTTTCTTATTATGGATTACCAGAGTAGTGTTGGTGGAATAATTTATCCACTTCGATCCTGATTTCAAAATGGCAATGTTAAGGACAGATAAGTCGATAACATTGATTCTTTTCCCACTTAGTTACCTTAAGTGAACCATTTTAGCCAAAATTGTTGGGCTGCTTCAGCTATTTTAATCAACGCAAGTGGCATTTTTAAAAGCGAGATACCTTTACCGCGGTGATATTTGACTAATTGGTTTATTGTTAGTCGGTGTGAGTAATGGTAGCGGGAGCCAGAATCTATGACTGATCACAGTCCCGATCCAAAAGCTTGAAGCAAATCAGCTTTTCTTTCTCTTTACGCAAGCTAACATATCACATTTGAAACAAGTGCTCTCCAGCCGGTAATGTTAAAGAGTAATGTGGCACATATATCTTGTGGAGAGCATTACATCCGCTATTCTCAGAGAATATTGGTAGATTTGCTTCTCTGATAACTCTTTGTTCTGCCTCATGACCCCTCGTTGTAGCTGAACCCTGGTTCACCGCTGATTTCTGAGGGATTAATAGGTGTTGCTGAACACAGAGTAACAGTGGGCACAAGAGACTGCAGATGCTGGAATCCATAGCAGGAAATTCATGAGGAAGTCAGCAAGTCAGGGAGCATCTGCATGAGGGAGGGTGGTGGACAGATACATTTTAGATGGTTTAGATGATGCCAGGCCCATTGAGTTTAATTAGTTCAGTTTAGATTTAGTTTATAGATACAGCACAGGAACAGCCCCTTCGGCCCGCCAATTCCGTGCCAACCAGCGATCCCCATGCACTAACACTATCCTACACACTAGGTACAATTTGCAATTTTACAGAACCCAATTAACGTACAAACCTGTACGTCTTTGGAATGTGGGAGGAAACCAGTGCACCCGGAGAAAAGCCACGCAGGTCATGGGGAGAACGTACAAACTCGGTGCAGACAGCACCCATAGTCAGGATCGAACCCTGGTTTCTGGCGCTGTAAGGCAGCAACTTCACTGCTCTGCCTCCATGCTGCCACTAATTATTTCAGCTGTACTCATTTTACTTTACAGCATTTACTTGTGCTTTCAGATCATCAACTCACAACATAACTCTTCCGTGCCTCGATTGGGTATCTTGAAGGAGAGGCAGCCTGGGGAATGTCCATTCATCATCATAATCCAGAGGCCATCACAGCAGAGAGATGGATGACCTTTGTGGATTCCATTGCCTCGGGTCACACCTGAAGAGCATAGAGTCATAGTCATAGAGTGATACAGTGTGGAAACAGGCCCTTCGGCCCAACTTGCCCACACCGGCCAACATGTCCCAGCTACTCTAGTCCAACTTGCCTGCGTTTGGCCCATATCACCTGTCCTATCCATGTACCTGTGTAACTGTTTCTTAAACGTTGGGATAGTCCTAGCCTCAATTACCTCCTCTGGCAGCTTGTTCCATGCAATTACCACCCTTTGTATAAACAAGTTACCCCTCAGATTCCTATTAAATCATTTCCCCTTCACATTGAATCCTCTGGTCCTCAACTTCCCTACCACAGGCAAGAGATTCTGTGCATCTACCCAATTTATTCCTCTCATGATTTTATACACCTCTATAAGATCACCCCGCATCCTCCTGCGCTCCAAGGAATAGAGACCCAGCCTGCTCAACCTCTCCCTATAGCTCAGACCCTCTAGTCTTGGCAACATTCTCGTAAATTTTGAACCCTCTCAAGCTTGACAATATCTTTTCTATAACATGGTGCCCAGAACTGAACACAATACTCTAAATACGGTCTTATGCAACTGCAGCATGACCTCCCAACCTCTGTACTCAATTCTCTGACTGATGAAGGCCAATGTGCTGAAAGCATTTTTGACCACCTTGTCTCCTTGCGACTCGACCTTCAAGGAACCATACACCTGCACTCCTAGATCCCTCTGCTCTACAACGCTCCTCACCAGCCCAACTCACCCATGCCGACCAAGGTGTCTGCTTGACCAAATCCCATTTGCCTGTGTTTGACCCATATTCCTCTAAACCTTTATTATCCACATGCCTATCTGAATGTTTTATTTTGGAGAGATATATAGCATGGAACCAGACCCTTCGGCCTACCAAGTCCACGCAAACCTTCGACCACCTGATCACACCAGTTCCATGTTATCCAACTTCCTCATCCAATCCCTGCACATTCCAGGCAATTTTAGAGAGGCCAATTAACTTACAATTAACATACCGCCATCCTCAAAGGTTGCACTTATCCAAGCCCCTCATGATTTCATATATCTTGCCAAGGTCTCAGCCTCTCAACGTTCTAGGCAAAATACCCTCGTCTATCCAGTCTCCTTTTTAATCTGTAATTTCCAATTCAGGAGAATATATCCCAAGTTGAGAAATATTCCAAGGCATTGGAAAATACACAAAGGACGTTTAAACAAAACGGTATCAGGATTATGTCTGGGTGAGTACCTCCTCCAACCTCATCTACCGTATCCGCTGTTCCAGGTGTGGACCCCTATATATCGGCGAGACCATGCACAGACTCATCGATCATTTCGCTGAACACCTTCGCTCAGTCCGCCTTGGCCTACGTGATTTCCTGGTTGCCAAACTCGTTCCCATTCCTATACTGAACTTTCTGTCCTGGGCCTCCTCCACTGTCAGGGTGAGGTCAAACGCAAATTGGAGGAGCAGCACCTCATAGTTTGTTTGGGCAGTTTACTACCCAGCGGTATGAACAGGTGAACGATGGTCGGCGTGGACTCAGTGGGCTGTTTCAATGCTGTATCTCTACACAAAAAACAGTTTCCACTGAAAGAAGACTGTCACAAAAGGAACATTTAAAATCATTGGCATAATGTAATGAGGGGAATGTGTACTCAATTTGGCAGTGAGTCGCATTGATCTGAAATCACTATCTGGGAAAGGGTTGGAACTGAGTTCAACAGTAAATGCCCAACATGGAACTAGGACAAATACTTAAAATATATATATTTGTTAGGACTGTGGGGTGAAAGTAGGAAGCAGGACCAATTAAGTCATTTTTCCAAAGTATCACAAAATAACTTTTCTTTGTTTATAATGTGATTCAAGGGCTAATTTTGTGCTTGATCAGCATTAATCTGCATCAGATATCAGGGGCAGCACAATGGTAGTGCTGCTGCCTCACCATGCCAGAGACCCAGGTTCGATTCCGACCTCGGCTGCTGTCTGTGTGGATCTTTCCCTGTGACTGAGTGGGTTTCGGCTGGGTTCTCAGCTTTCCTCCCACATCGCAAAGGTGTGTAGGAAGGAACTGCGGATGCTGGTTTAAATCAAAGGTAGACACAAAATGCTGGAGTAACTCAGCGGGACAGGCAGCATCTCTGGAGAGAAGGAATGGGTGACGTTTTGGGTCGAGACCCTTCTTCAGACTGATGTCAGGGGAGTGGGCGGGACAAAGAACTAGTGTGAATGGGTCAGCATAGACTCGGTGGGCCGAAGGGCCTGTTTGAATCTTTCAGTTAGTCAATCAATTCCAAGGCTATGTTGTGACATACAGTGAATATCCAACTTGTTTGGACTTTGAAGAATGGCTCCGACACGAATCATCACCCATCCTTTCTTTCCAGAGATGCTACCTGATCCGCTGAGTTACTCCAGCACTTTCTGTCTATTTTCAGTATAAACCGGCATCTGCAGTTCCTTCCTACACACGTGTTTAACTAGGTTCAGTTTAGCGTTCACTTATAGTATGCATAAATAAATTACGGAGACAGAGAGCTGAGGAGAAATGGAGACTTTAATGATGGAACCGAGTCAAACTTAAAATAAAAATAAAGATTTGTTTGAGAAATGATGCACTAAATGTCCAGAGGTTGTTTAGAATTTCTCAGGCAATGAACAGTTGCTCAGCAGATGCTTTTTCACAAATCTCTTCCATTAACATTGATCAATAAGTATCAAGCAAATTTGGAGCTTTGTGTACACATACATGTTCATAAAGAAGATGAGCATGCTGTCTTCACTAATGCCCAATACACTTAGTCTAATTGTGTAGGAAAGAACTGTAGATGCTGGTTTAAATTGAAGGTAGACACAAAATGCTGGCGTTACTCAGCGGGACAGGCAGCGTCTCAGGAGAGGAAAGAATGTGTGACCTTTCGAGTCGAGACCCTTCTTCAGACTGAAGAAGCCTATAGTCTGAAGAAGAGTCTCGACCCCGAAACGTCACCCATTCCTTCTCTCCAGAAATGCTGCCTGTCCCTCTGACCTGAGTTACTCCAGCATTTATTGGCTACACTTAGTCTAATTTCTACATCTAAAGAAATTCTCTGTGCACCAGTTTCCCTACATACATGAACTCATTCCTGACCTGTAATACTTTCAAAAGATATGAGCTGCCAAAGGAAAAAAAATCACAACAGACGACAACTTTTATGCTGAATATTTCATCATGAGAGAGAATTTTTAATTTCTCTTTTTAATGTTTGCCCAAAGCCAGGATACACTTAATCCCCAAGCACCGGAGTACAATCCCATCTCCTGGACTTTCCGTCACCATACATCATTCATATTCACTGCATTCCTTGGAGGAGAAATGCTGTTGATGTATTAGTGAGGGAGAGCAATGCTGAAATTAACTCTGAAAAGTACACGTATAGTTTGGAGATACAGTGCAGATACAGGCCCTGTGACCCATCAAGTCTTCACTGATCAGCGATCCTCATACACTAAACCTATCCTACACACTGGGGACAATTTGCAGTTTTACTGAAGCCAATTAAACTGTAGATTGTTGGAGTGTGGGAGGAAACCGGAGAAAACCCACACGGTCACGGGGTGAACGTACAAACTCCGTACAGACATCACCTGTAGTCAGGATTGACTGGGTCTTTGGCGCTGTCAGGCAGCAACTCTACCTCTGTGCCACCTCTGTCCTATAATGGATCCCGTTATGAATGGAAGTTTAACTGGTGTATTTTGTTTCTGCTTCTGCAGACAACCAAAGAGTCAGCGTTACTTACTTGAACCATCTTTCACCTTCGGAGAAGTCAGCACCTCCAATGTCTCACAAAGAGAACGGATATCATAGTCTCTCCTTCTGAACCTGATTCCATGCCTTGCGATGATTGTGTAAGCAGCTCAACATCAGAGCCAAGTATATATGAGCAAGCATATTGTATATTGTATGAATTTGGGAATTGGATAAGGAAGGCTAATGCAACGTGGTGGGGCCAGCAGCGACGGGGGGCAGGGGGGCAATTGTATCCATTTCTAGGCAGGTCATTCCAGACACAGACAATCTTCTGAGTGAAACGGTTGCCCCTAAGGTCCATCTTAAATCTCTCCCTCACCTTAAAACCTGTGTCCTCTAGTTTTAGAATCCTCTGCCCTAGGAAAAGGACTAATCCCCTTGTGATCTTGTACACCAAGAGTGCAGAGAAGGTTTAAGAGCACGTTGCCAGGTCTCAAGGGCCTGAACTATATGGAGAGATTGGGAAAGCTAAGGCTTTATTCCTTTCAGCGCAGGAGGCTAAGGATATCTCTTATAGAGATGTTTAAGATCATGAGGGGAATAAATAAGGTGAATGCACGGGATCTTTTACCCAGAGAAGGGAAATCAAAAATCAGAGGAGATAGGTTTAAAGTGAGAGAGGTAAGATTTAATAGGCACCTGAGGGGCAACTCATCCATGGAATGAGCTGTTGGAAGAGGTTGTTGAGGCAGGTACTATAATGACACTTAAAGGACATTTGGACAGGTGCATGGTTAGGAAAGATTAAGAGGGATATGGGTCAAATGTGGGCAGGTGGGACTAATGTAGATGAGACATCTTGGTTGGCATGAGCATGCCGTATGACTCTGGCTCAACAAGGTTACCCCTCAGCCAAGTAGGGAATGGATGCAAAAGTGTGTTAACATAGAACTCGTGTGAACTGACGATCGATGGTCGGCGTGGACCCAGTGGACTGATGTTTGCATGCTGTATCTTTGAGCTAAACTAAAGCTACAGTCTCTCTTCAATATATGTAACCAATAAAATTGGGGGAAATAAAGATATTGATTGACAAATATAGTGTTATATCTATTTACATATACATTTAACACCTGATCTACCATCTACCTCATTGGAGACCTTTGGAAGATTTTTAATCAGACTTGATTGGACCTTATCTTGCAATATATGTTATTACCTTTTCCTGTATCTGTACACTGTGGACTTCTTGATTGTAATCATGTGTAGCCTTTTTGTTGAATGGATAGAACGCAAC
Source organism: Leucoraja erinaceus (assembly GCF_028641065.1). Classification (NCBI taxonomy): domain Eukaryota; kingdom Metazoa; phylum Chordata; class Chondrichthyes; order Rajiformes; family Rajidae; genus Leucoraja; species Leucoraja erinaceus. The sequence goes on along the minus strand of NC_073402.1, from coordinate 6,768,420 downwards.
AAAAAAGCTTTTCACAGTACCTGGGTACATGTGACAAACAATAAACTAAGCCAAAACGAAATATCAATACAAACTCACTTGCGGCTTCAACTTTCTACTGCAGTCGGGAGGACTCTTCATAGGGAGTCCAAGCAGAAGCAATCCGATTCATAATATTACTATGCATGAGACCCCATGTCTCCAGAGTTATAGTTTTCCACAAATACTTCACTTTTCAGTTCAGTTTAGTTTAGTTTATTGTCACGTGTACCGAGGTACAGTGAGAAGCTTTTGTTGCTTGTTATACAGTCAGCAGAAAGACTATACATGATTCCAATTGAGCCATTTACAGTGTATAGATACATGATAAGGGAATAACGTCTGGTGCAAGGTAAAGCCAGCAAAGTCCGCTCAAGGATGGTCTGAGGGTCACCAATGATACAGATAGTCGTTCAGATAGTAGATAGTTTGTTGCTGATATAATAAAAGTGTAGATCTTAACCCCATAGGAAGAGAACTAAAATGGTGTAGTTACTTATATATTCTTTTGTGAGCAAAACACAAAGTTCTGGAGGAACTCAGCAGATCAGGAAGCATCTGGGGAGGGAATGGACAGGCGACATTTTGGGTCAGGACCCTTCTCCAGACCTCTCTCTTTATCCTTTTGTGAGGTGATTCACAAGTAGAGCACATAAGTTGAAGTGTCAGGAGGTCACCTGATGTCTGATGACAGAGAGAAAACTTCATGAAGAAAGTCTTGTTCCTTTTCACACTTTGCTGTTTACATGCCCGTCAGATGCAACAGTGCGATCTCCGATGTGAAATGGCTGCATTTTACTGACATGTTCTCTCTTGAATAATGCACTGGGCAAAGGCATTACAATACATTGTCTGAGTGAATCCCTTTGATGAGAGGTTAAAGCTGTGAACTTGGAGTTGTTCAAATCCCTCACTGCTGTGTTGAACATGGCCATGTTCGGCACAGTCATTAGTGTTGAATGAGCAGATCTAATGATGTTCATCCAAAATTAATCCCAGCGATCCTTGCTGAGGAGAAACATCAGCTTGGCGGTAACCAAATGAAACTTTTACATTTTAGTCTGGAACCTGTTTCAATTGTATCAATGGAACGCAGAACAGTATAAAAGATAGACACGTAGTTCTGGAGTAACTCAACAGGACAGGCAGCATCTCTGGAGAGAAGGATAGTGTGTTGTTTCAGTCCAAGACCTTTCTTCGGACTCAACACGAAATGTCACCTATTCGGATCCATAAAGATAAGGCGGAAATCTTTTAGGACCGAGATGAGAAAAAACATTTTTCACACAGAGAGTGGTGAATCTGTGGAATTCTCTGCCACAGAATGTAGTTGAGGCCAGTTCATTGGCTATATTTAAGAGGGAGTTAGATGTGGCCCTTGTGGCTAAAGGGATCAGGGGGTATGGAGAGAAGGCAGGTACAGGATACTGAGTTGGATGATCAGCCATGATCATATTGAATGACGGTGCAGGCTCAAAGGGCCAAATGGTCTACTCCTGCACCTAGTTTCTATGTTTCTATGTTTCTATGTTTCTCTCCAGAGATGCTGCCTGTCCCGCTGAGTTACTCCAGCATTTTATGTCTGTTTTCAGTGCAAACCAGCATCTTCAGTTCCTTCCTGCACAGAACTGTACAGGGCAGGAACAGGCCCTTCGGCCCACAATGTCTGTGCTGAACAAGTTAAACAAGACCCCCTCAGTGTGAACATGATTCTTATCTCTTAATTCCCTGAGTATTCATGTACTTAATCAAAAGCCCCTTAAATGCCACTGTCATTTCTACCCCCACATGGTACATTCCAGGCACTGTGTAAAAAACAACCTGCCCCGCACAACTCTTTTAAAGTTTGTCCCTCTCACTGGAGCAACTCGCTGGGCTAGGTAGCATCTGTGGATAGAAGGAATTTAGAATCTGAAGAAGGGTCCCAACCGAATATCATCTGTTCATTCCCTGTGCTGATGCTGTCTGAACTGTAGCAGCCTATTGCACTTTATCTGCTTATTTATGTGTACAGTATATTGAACTGAACTGTTCTGTATTTCTGCTTACAATATTCTGTTGTGCTGCAGCAAGCAAGAATGTCATTGTCCTATCTGGGACACATGACAATAAACTCTCTTGACTTGACTTGACTTGACCCACTGAGTTATTCCAGTACTGTGTGTGAGGTTTACTTCAAAGATTTTATGTTAATCTATTCAAAAGGGATCACATCTTGGAGTCTTACATTTGAGGGCAATAATCTGATGATTTTTTTGCAATAGATAACAGAGTTCAAGTAAGCTGTGACAAGTGGTGAGTGAAGTAGCTATTTAACATTCGATCAAGAAATAAAATGACAATTAAATTGGAGAAAATTAGAACCTTTCTCACAGGAGATGCCTTCTAGTGAACCTTTCTCACTAGAAGGCATAGCGTTCATAATTTCATAAATTCATGAATTCTAAGAGCAGAATTAGGCCATTCGGCCCATCCACTCTGCCATTCAATGATGGCTGATCCATCTTTCCTTCTCATCCCCATTCTTCAGTCTTCTCCCTTGATAGATTCTTGACTGGTGTGAGTGTCAGGGGTTATGGGGAGAAGGCAGGAAAATGGGATTGAGAGGGAAAGATAGAACAGCCATGATCGAATGACAGAGTAGACTTGAAGGGCCGAACGGCCTAATCCTACTTCTATAACATGAATATGAGTATGTAACATCCTTGGGCAGTGAAGAATAAGCACTGAATGTATCTCTGCTGTGCATTGCCCGGAGTCCACAGGAAGAAAATAGATAAAAGTTGTATCAGATTTTATCTCAAGGACAATTTTTCATCCATTTTTAGTTCTAGTTGAAGTTCGAACATTGACGATGAACTGGACACTGATAGAATTGAAACCTCTTGTGAGTTAGCATCCTTAGACAAGAGAAGATGATAGGAAGTTAAATATAAAAGAGAAACTATATCAACAGCTTTCAATGTTTTCATTAATATGGAAGGTAAAAAGAACAGTTCATAAAGACATACTCACACAGTCAAAACACACAGCATGGCTGGCCCCAAAAGAGAGACTGAATTGACAGTGATGTTCACTGGCACATGTCCCTGTTCCAGGAGGACTGTATAACATTTGGCAAAGAGGACACATTTAAGAAAGGCAGCCAGCTGTGACCCTGAACGCAGAGCCATTGTGTGCGTGAGAGGAGTATGTGCTCACAACGAAAACACGTGCATTGATTCAGCCCAGGACATTCCAAAGTACTTTAAAATTATGCAAATTGGCCGTTGAGTTTTTGGAGACTCCAGATATCCAGGACAATTGGTCCTGACACCTGTACTCACTCAGGTTTACACAAATCCCGGAATGTTACGAGATTAGCTGATCAAGGGCGGTAGAGTTGCCGCCTTACAGCACCAGAGACCCAGGTTCGATCCTGACTATGGGTACTTGTTTGTACGGGTTTTGTACATTCTCCCCATGTCCACGTGGGTTTTCTCCAGGTTCTCCGGTTTCCTCCCACACTCCAAAGACATATAGGTTTGTAGGCTAATTGGCTCTGGTAAAATTGTGAATGATCCCTTGTTTATAGGATGGTGCTATTGTACTGGGTGATTGCTGGTTGGCATGGACTCAGTGGGCTGAAGGGTCTGTTTCTGCGCTGTATCTCTAAACAAAACTAAACTAATGCAAGAATCCATTGACTTCACCAGACTTTATTTTGGCCCCATCTCTTTGCTTATCCCACTATGAGGACACCACTACACTACGCATTGATGGTCATAGCTGTCATTAAACTATATGGTAAATGTTGATTCCAGACAGGAGCTTCCTCTTTCAAGAGCGGTTTCATGGCTGCCGTTAATTTGTGTAAATTCTGCTGTTTTTTTTTTAAAGATTTATCATATGATGGATTTAAATAAAGAAGATGACTTATCTCATCAACTCATCAAGAGCGGCACAGTGGCACAGCTGATAGAGCTACTGCCTCGCAGCACCTGGGTCCCGGGTTTGATTCCAATCTCAGGTGCTGTCTATTTGGAGTTTGCACGTTCACCCTGTGAGCATATGGGTTTCCACCGAGTGCTCCGGTTTCTTAACCACATCCAAAAAATGTGCGGTTTTGCAAGTGCATTGATCTCTGTAAATCGCCCCCTAGTGTGTAGGGAGTGGATGCAAAAATGGGAAAACATAGAACTAGTGTGAATGGGTGATCGACGGTTGGTGTGGACTTGGTGGGCTGAAGGGGCTGTTTCCAATGCTGTATCTTTCAATCGATCAATGAAACTTTTGTATGAATGATACCAGTTTCCTTACAAATTCCGTCGTATTTTTCTGAACCTGTGACTTCTTTTAAATATAATTCCATTTTGCTTCACACTTAGGTTCCCTCACTTTTTGCTCGTTTGAAAATGTTCAGTGTTAACCCAGTTATTGATTGGGCTTGTTTTGAACAGAAAGCCTGGAATTGCTGGTGGGTTGAAGAGTGCGGTGAGCAATCATCTTCCTATTTTGCTTTCTGCCCTTGTCTTGCATGTAAACTTCAAATGAGTAATCGAGGCAACATTATTCACTGGGAATTCGAAGAGCCTCACTCAACGTTGACGGCCCATTACAAACGCTCCATATTTTACCTGTGAAGGACACACTCTCAAGTTTACTTCATAATTCATCAACTCAAAGACATTTTCTGAAATATGCAATGGCGAAGCTGTTATGACACTGAGCTAAGTAATGACATTGAGCCATCTAATCCTGAGAGATGGGTTTCAATCCCATTGTGATCAACGGGGAATTTAAATCCATTCGATTAAATAACCTGGAAAAAAATGGCAGTGTCAGTAGAGACAATAAAGACCAGCTTAGCACAAGGAACAGGCCATTTGGCCCACAATGTCCATGCCGACCACGATGCCAAGTTACACAAATCTCTGCTCGCAAATGAGCCATATCCCTCCATTCCCAGTACATTCACATGCCTATCCAAAAGCCTCTTAAATGCCATGGTCATATCTGCCTCCACCATCACCTCTGGCAGTGTGTTCCAGGCACCAGCACCCTCTGTGTTGAAAAGTACTCTGCTCTACTCCTTTAAACTTTCCTTTCTCACATTAAAGCTACGCCCTCTTGTCACTGAATCATACAGTGTGGAAACAGGCCCTTCGGTTCAACTTGTCCACACTGACCAACATGTCCCATCTCCACTAGTCCCATCTGCCTGTGTTTGTGCCCATACCCCTTTAAACCTGCCCTGTATAATTGTTTCTAAAACATTGCGTTCGTCCCTGCCTCAACTACCACCTCTGGCAGCTCATTCCATACACATCACCATCCTGTGTTACCCCTCAGATTCCTATTAATTATTTTCCCTTCACCTTAAACCTATGTCCTCTGGTTCTCGATTCCCCTTCTCTGGGCAAGAGACTCTGTGTGTCTACCCGATCAATTCCTCTCATGATTTTATACACTTCTAGAAGATCATCCCGTATCCTCCTGTTGTTGTTAACAATTGTCTTTGACAATTCCATCTTGGGGAAAAGGTTTTGGTTGCCCAGCCTATCTGTGCCTCTCATAATTTGATATACTTCCATCAGGGTTCTACTCATCCATCTGAAGCTGGCTACAAAATTAAAGGATTATTGTATAAAACATACCTGATTTATTAAGGTCTTATGAGGAAGAAAGCGGGCCGCCTTGATCAGATCTGGCCTGTATATAATTCAATTCACACAGGAACATCATTGCCTTTTACCTCAACTCTAAAGGCTTTGAATTACAGCATCAAAGCAGAACAACACCAATACCAAATGGGCCATTCCCTGCCAACCCCCGTTCCAGATTGGATGGGAGCGTATGATACTAAGCCTTCCCAACAAGAACTTTATTGAACTTCAATGTGTGCACATTGACTATTGTTCAGTTTTGTTTAGTTTAGAGATACAGCGTGGAAAGAGGCCCTTCAGCCCACTGAATCCACACCAACCAGTGGTTCCAGAAAACTAACACAATCCTACACACTTGGGACAATTTACAATCTTTACCAAAGCCAATTAACCTACAAGTCTGCACATCTTTGATTCAGATTCAGATTCAGATTCAACTTTATTGTCATTGTGCAGTGTACTGTACAGATACAACGAAATGCAGTTAGCATCTCCCCAGAAGAGCGACATAGAATATGAGCAATAAATAAATCTATTTACGTGCGTACAGTTATAGTATTTTTTTCCTGGTGGGAGGAGTGTCCGGGGGGGGGGGGGGGGGGGGGTGATTGGCAATCTCCGAGGTACAGTATTGAGTAATGTAACAGCCGCAGGGAAGAAGCTGTTCCTGGACCTGCTGGTTCAGCAACGGAGAGACCTGTAGCGCCTCCGGAAGGTAGGAGAGTAAACAGTCCA